>NW_019259535.1:16331-28038 GCF_002742605.1 Olea europaea var. sylvestris
CAAAACGGACGCCGTGTGCAAAAGTTACGCTCAATTCTTCGTACGCCGACTGTCCTAGTGTTCCAAATATAAAAGTTCTCATTCTTTCGAAAAATGGCCGAAATCCCTCGAACGTCACGACGAAGTTGTGAGTTCAATCAAAAATGATCGCTACATTTCCAAAAAGTACTTATGGCCCCAAAACGGACACCGTGTGCAAAAGTTGCGCTCAATTCTTCGCACGCCGACTATCCAAGCGTCCCAAATATAAAAGTGCTCATTCTTTCAAAAAATGGCTGAAATCCCTTGAACGTCACGACGAAGTTGTGAGTTCAAACCAAAACGGTCGCTACATTTCCAAAAAGTACTTATGGGCCCAAAACGGACGCCGTGTACAAAACTTACGCTCAATTCTTCGCACGTCGACTATCCTAGCGTTCCGAATATAAAAGCGCTCATTCTTTTGAAAAATGGCGAAATCCCTCGAACGTCACGACGAAGTTGTGAGTTCAATCCAAAATGGTCGCTACATTTCCTAAAAGTACTTATGGGCCTAAACCGAACATCGTGTGCAAAAGTTAAGCTCAATTCTTCATACGCCGACTACCCATGCGTTCCAAATATAAAAGCGCTCATTCTTTCGAAACATCGAGATAATCCCTCGAACGTCACGGTGAAGTTGTGAGTTCAATCCAAAACGGTCACTATATTTCCAAAAAGTACTTATGGGCCCAAAACGGACGCCGTGTGCAAAAGTTACGCTCAATTCTTCGTACGCCGACTATCCTAGCGTCCCAAATATAAAAGTGCTCATTCTTTCGAAAAATGGGGAAAATACCTAGAACGTCACGACGAAGTTGTGAGTTCAATCCAAAACAATCGCTGCACTTCCAAAAAGTACTTATTGGCCCGTAATGGACACCGTGTGCAAAAGTTACGCTCAATTCTTCGTACGCCGACTATCCAAGCATTCCAAATGTAAAAGCGCTCATTCTTTCGAAAAATGGTCGAAATCCCTCGAACGTCACAAAGAAGTTATGAGTTCAATCCAGAACGGTCGCTACATTTCCAAAAAGGACTTATGGGCCCAAAACGGACACCGTGTGCAAAAGGTACGCTCAATTCTTCGTACGCCGACTCTCCAAGCGTTCCAAATATGCAAGTCGCGACGAAGGGGTGAGTTCAATCCAAAACGGACGCTACATTTCCAAAAAGGACTTATGGGCCCAAAACGGACACCGTGTGCAAAAGGTACGCTCAATTCTTCGTACGCCGACTCTCCAAGCGTTCCAAATATGCAAGTCGCGACGAAGGGGTGAGTTCAATCCAAAACGGACGCTACATTTCCAAAAAGGACTTATGGGCCCAAAACGGACACCGTGTGCAAAAGGTACGCTCAATTCTTCGTACGCCGACTCTCCAAGCGTTCCAAATATGCAAGTCGCGACGAAGGGGTGAGTTCAATCCAAAACGGACGCTACATTTCCAAAAAGGACTTATGGGCCCAAAACGGACACCGTGTGCAAAAGGTACGCTCAATTCTTCGTACGCCGACTCTCCAAGCGTTCCAAATATGCAAGTCGCGACGAAGGGGTGAGTTCAATCCAAAACGGACGCTACATTTCCAAAAAGGACTTATGGGCCCAAAACGGACACCGTGTGCAAAAGGTACGCTCAATTCTTCGTACGCCGACTCTCCAAGCGTTCCAAATATGCAAGTCGCGACGAAGGGGTGAGTTCAATCCAAAACGGACGCTACATTTCCAAAAAGGACTTATGGGCCCAAAACGGACACCGTGTGCAAAAGGTACGCTCAATTCTTCGTACGCCGACTCTCCAAGCGTTCCAAATATGCAAGTCGCGACGAAGGGGTGAGTTCAATCCAAAACGGACGCTACATTTCCAAAAAGGACTTATGGGCCCAAAACGGACACCGTGTGCAAAAGGTACGCTCAATTCTTCGTACGCCGACTCTCCAAGCGTTCCAAATATGCAAGTCGCGACGAAGGGGTGAGTTCAATCCAAAACGGACGCTACATTTCCAAAAAGGACTTATGGGCCCAAAACGGACACCGTGTGCAAAAGGTACGCTCAATTCTTCGTACGCCGACTCTCCAAGCGTTCCAAATATGCAAGTCGCGACGAAGGGGTGAGTTCAATCCAAAACGGACGCTACATTTCCAAAAAGGACTTATGGGCCCAAAACGGACACCGTGTGCAAAAGGTACGCTCAATTCTTCGTACGCCGACTCTCCAAGCGTTCCAAATATGCAAGTCGCGACGAAGGGGTGAGTTCAATCCAAAACGGACGCTACATTTCCAAAAAGGACTTATGGGCCCAAAACGGACACCGTGTGCAAAAGGTACGCTCAATTCTTCGTACGCCGACTCTCCAAGCGTTCCAAATATGCAAGTCGCGACGAAGGGGTGAGTTCAATCCAAAACGGACGCTACATTTCCAAAAAGGACTTATGGGCCCAAAACGGACACCGTGTGCAAAAGGTACGCTCAATTCTTCGTACGCCGACTCTCCAAGCGTTCCAAATATGCAAGTCGCGACGAAGGGGTGAGTTCAATCCAAAACGGTCGCTACATTTCCAAAAAGTACTTATGGGCCCGAAACTGACATCGTGTGCAAAAGTTACGCTCAATTCTTCACACGCCGACTATCCTAGCGTTCCAAATATAATAGTGCTCATTCTTTCGAAAAATGGTCGAAATCCCTCGAACTTCACGAAGACGTTGTGAGTTCAATCCAGAACGGTTGTTACATTTCGTAAAAGTACTTATGGGCCTAAAACGGACATCGTGTGCAAAAGTTACGCTCAATTCTTCACACGCCGACTATCCTAGCGTTCCAAATATAAAAGTGCTCATTCTTTCGATAAATGGCCGAAATCCCTCGAATGTCACGGCGAAGTTGTGAGTTCAATCCAAAACGGTCGCGACATTTCCTAAAAGTACTTATGGGCCTAAAACGGACATCGTGTGCAAAAGTTACGCTCAATTCTTCACACGCCGACTATCCTAGCGTTCCAAATATAAAAGTGCTCATTCTTTCGATAAATGGCCGAAATCCCTCGAATGTCACGGCGAAGTTGTGAGTTCAATCCAAAACGGTCGCGACATTTCCTAAAAGTACTTATGGGCCTAAAACGGACATCGTGTGCAAAAGTTACGCTCAATTCTTCGCACGCCGACTATCCTAGCGTTCCAAATATAAAAGTTCTCATTCTTTCCGAAAATGGTGGAAATCCCTCGAATGTCACGGCGAAGTTGTGAGTTCAATCCAAAACGGTCGCTACATTTCCAAAAAGTACTTATGGGCCAAAATCGGACACTGTGTGCAAAAGTTACGCTCAGTTCTACGTACACCGACTATCCTAGCCTTCCAAATAAAAAAGTGCTCATTCTTTCAAAAAATGGCTGAAATCCCTCGAACGTCACGACAAAGTTGTGAGTTCAATCCAAAACGGTCGCTACATTTCCAAAAAGTACTTATTGGCCAAAAACGGACACCGTGTGCAAAACTTACGCTCAATTTTTCGTACGCCGACTATCCAAGCGTTCCAAATATAAAAGTGCTCATTCTTCCAAAAAATGGCGAAAATCCCTCGAACGCCACGACGATGTTGTGTGTTCAATCCAAAATGGTCGCTACATTTCCAAAAAGTACATATGGGCCAAAAACGGACACCGTGTGCAAAAGTTATGCTCAATTCTTCGTACGTCGACTATCCAAGCGTTCCAAATATAAAAGAGCTCATTCTTTCAAAAAATGGTCGAAATCCCTCGAACGTCACGAAGAAGTTGTGAGTTCAATCCAAAACGGGCGCTACATGTCCAAAAAGTACTTATGGGCCCAAAACGGACACCGTGTGCAAAAGTTATGCTCAATTCTTCGTACGTCGACTATCCAAGCGTTCCAAATATAAAAGAGCTCATTCTTTCAAAAAATGGTCGAAATCCCTCGAACGTCACGAAGAAGTTGTGAGTTCAATCCAAAACGGGCGCTACATGTCCAAAAAGTACTTATGGGCCCAAAACGGACACCGTGTGCAAAAGTTATGCTCAATTCTTCGTACGTCGACTATCCAAGCGTTCCAAATATAAAAGAGCTCATTCTTTCAAAAAATGGTCGAAATCCCTCGAACGTCACGAAGAAGTTGTGAGTTCAATCCAAAACGGTCGCTACATTTCCAAAAAGTACTTATGGGACCAAAACGGACGCCGTGTGCAAAAGTTACGCTCAATTCTTCGTACGCCGACTATCCTGGCGTTCCAAATATAAAAGTGCTAACTCTTTCGAAAAATGGTCGAAATCCCTCGAACTTCACGAAGAAGTTGTGAGTTCAATCCAAAACGGTCGCTACATTTCCAAAAAGTACTCATGGGCCCAAAACGGCAGCCATGTGCAAAAGTTACGCTTAATTCTTCGCACGTCGACTATCCAACCATTCCAAATATAAAAGTGCTCATTCATTCAAAAAATGGTCGAAATCCCACGAACGTCACGAAGAAGTTGTGAGTTCAATCAAAAACGGTCGCTACATTTCCAAAAAGTACTTATGGGCCCAAAACGGACGCCGTGTGCAAAAGTTACGCTCAATTCTTCGCACGCCGACTATCCTGGCGTTCCAAATATAAAAGTGCTAATTCTTTCGAAAAATGGTCGAAATCCCACGAACTTCATGAAGAAGTTGTGAGTTCAATCCAAAACTGTCGCTACATTTCCAAAAAGTACTCATGGGCCCAAAACGGATGCCGTGTGTAAAAGTTATGCTCAATTCTTCGCACGCCGACTATCCAAGCGTTCCAAATATAAAAGTGTTCTATCTTTCGAAAAATGGCCGAAATCCCTCGAACGTCACGACGAAGTTGTGAGTCCAATCCAAAATGGTCGCTACATTTCCAAAAAGTACTTATGGGCTCGAAACGGACATCGTGTGCAAAAGTTACGCTCGATTCTTCGCACGCCGACTATCCTAACGTTCCAAATATAAAAGTGCTCATTCTTTCGAAAAATGGACGAAATCCCTCGAACTTCAAGAAGTTGTGAGTTCAATCCGGAACGGTTGTTACATTTCGTAAAAGTACTTATGGGCCTAAAACGGACATCGTGTGCAAAAGATACGCTCAATTCTTCGTACGCCGACTATCCAAGCGTTCCAAATATAAAAGTGCTCATTCTTTACAAAAATGGTCGAAATCCCTCGAACGTCACGACGAAGTTGTGAGTTCAATCCAAAACGGTCGCTACATTTCCAAAAAGTACTTATGGACCCAAAACGGACACCGTGTGCAAAAGTTATGCTCAATTCTTCGTACGCTGATTATCCAAGCGTTCCAAATATAAAAGTGCTCATTCTTTCGAAAAATGGCTGAAATCCCTCGAACGTAACGACGAAGTTGTGAGATCAATCCAAAACGGTCGCCACATTTCCAAAAAGTACTTATGGACATAAAACGGACACCGTGTGCAAAGGTTACGCTCAATTCTTTGTACGCCGATTATCCAAGCGTTCCAAATATAAAAGTAATCATTCTCTCAAAAAATGGTTGAAATCCCTCGAACGTCACGATGAAGTTGTGAGTTCAATCCAAAACGGTCGCTACATTTTCAAAAAGTACTTATGGGCCCGAAACGGACATCGTGTGCAAAAGTTAAGCTCAATTCTTCGCACGCCGACTATCCTAGCGTTCCAAATATAAAAGTGCTCATTCTTTCGAAAAATGGTCGAAATCCCTCGAACGTCACGATGAAGTTGTGAGTTCAATCCAAAACGGTTGCTACATTTTCAAAAAGTACTTATGGGCCCGAAACGGACATCGTGTGCAAAAGTTAAGCTCAATTCTTCGCACGCCGACTATCCTAGCGTTCCAAATATAAAAGTCATCATTCTTTCAAAAAATGGCTAAAATCCCTCGAACGTCACGACAAAGTTGTGAGTTCAATCCAAAACGGTCGCTACATTTCCAAAAAGTACTTATGGGCCAAAAACGGACACTGTGTGCAAAAGTTACGCTCAATTTTTCGTACGCCGACTATCCAAGCGTTCCAAATATAAAAGTGCTCATTCTTTCGAAAAATGGCCAAAATCCCTCGAATGCCACAACGAAGTTGTGAGTTCAATCCAAAATGGTCGCTACATTTCCAAAAAGTACTTATGGGCCAAAAACGGACACCGTGTACAAAAGTTACGCTCAATTCTTCGTATGCCGACTATCCAAGCATTCCAAATAGAAAAGTGATCATTCTTTAGAAAAATGGTCGAAATCCCTCGAACGTCACGACGAAGTTGTGAGCTCAATCCAAAACGGTCGCTACATTTCCAAAAAGTACTTATGGGCCCAAAACGGACGCCGTGTGCAAAAGTTACGCTCAATTCTTCGTACGCCGACTATCCAAGCGTTCCAAATATAAAAGTGCTCATTCTTTCAAAAAATGGCCGAAATCCCTGGATTGTCACGACGAAGTTGTGAGCTCAATCCAAAACGGTCGCTACATTTCCAAAAAGTACTTATGGGCCCAAAACGGACGCTGTGTGCAAAAGTTTCGCTCAATTCTTCGCACGTCGACTATCCCAGCGTTCCAAATATAAAAGTGCTCATTCTTTCAAAAAATGGCTGAAATCCCCCGAATGTCACGACAAAGTTGTGAGTTCAATCCTAAACGGTCGCTACATTTCCAAAAAGTACTTATGGGCCCAAAACGGACGCCGTGTGCAAAAGTTACACTCAATTCTTCGAACGCCGACTATCCAAGAGTTCCAAATATAAAAGTGCTCATTCTTTCTTAAAATGGCCAAAATCCCTTGAATGTCACGATGAAGTTGTGAGCTCAATCCAAAACGGTCGCTACATTTCCAAAAAGTACTTTTGGGACCAAAACTGACGCCGTGTGCAAAAGTTTCGCTCAATTCTTCGCACGTCGACTATCCTAGCGTTCCAAATATAAAAGTGCTCATTCTTTCAAAAAATGGCTGAAATCCCTCGAATGTCACGACAAAGTTGTGAGTTCAATCCTAAACGGTCGCTACATTTCCAAAAAGTACTTATGGGCCCAAAACGGACGCTGTGTGCAAAAGTTTCGCTCAATTCTTCGCACGTCGACCATCCCAGCGTTCCAAATATAAAAGTGCTCATTCTTTCAAAAAATGGCTGGAATCCCCCGAATGTCACGACAAAGTTGTGAGTTCAATCCTAAACGGTCACTACATTTCCAAAAAGTACTTATGGGTAAAAAACGGACACCGTGTGCAAAAGTTACGCTCAATTCTTCGTACGCCGACTATCCAAGCGTTCCAAATATAAAAGTGCTCATTCTTTCAAAAAATGGTCGAAATCCCCCGAACGTCACGACGAAGTTGTGAGCTCAATTCAAAACGGTCACTACATTTCCAAAAAGTACTTATGGGTAAAAAACGGACACCGTGTGCAAAAGTTACGCTCAATTCTTCATACGCCGACTATCCAAGCGTTCCAAATATAAAAGTGCTCATTCTTTCAAAAAATGGTCGAAATCCCCCGAACGTCACGACGAAGTTGTGAGCTCAATTCAAAACGGTCACTACATTTCCAAAAAGTACTTATGGGCCCAAAACGGACGCCGTGTGCAAAAGTTACGCTCAATTTTTCGTACGCCGACTATCCAAGCGTTCCAAATATAAAAGTGCTCATTCTTTCGAAAAATGGTCGAAATTCCTCGAACGTCACGAAGAAGTTGTGAGTTTAATCCAAAACGGTCGCTACATTTCCAAAAAGTACTCATGGGCCCAAAACGGACGCCGTGTGCAAAAGTTATGCTCAATTCTTCGCACGCCGACTATCCAAGCGTTCCAAATATAAAAGTGCTCATTCTTTCGAAAAGTGGCGAAAATCCCTCGAACGTCACGACGAAGTTGTGAGCTCAATCCAAAACGGTCGCTACATTTCCAAAATGTACTTATGAGCCCAAAACGGACGCCGTGTGCAAAAGTTACGCGCAATTCTTCGTACGCCGACTATCCAAGCGTTTCAAAAACAAAAGTTCTAATTCTTTCGAAAAATGGCCGAAATCCCTTGAATGTCAAGACGAAGTTGTGAGCTCAATCCAAAACGGTCGCTACATTTCCAAAAAGTACTTATGGGCCCAAAACGGACGCTGTGTTCAAAAGTTTCGCTCAATTCTTCGCACGTCGACTATCCCAGCGTTCCAAATATAAAAGTGCTCATTCTTTCAAAAAATGGCTGAAATCCCCCGAATGTCACGACAAAGTTGTGAGTTCAATCCTAAACGGTCGCTACATTTCCAAAAAGTACTTATGGGCCCAATACGGACGCCGTGTGCAAAAGTTACGCTCAATTCTTCGTCCGCCGACTATCCAAGCGCTACAAATATAAAAGTGCTCATTCTTTCGAAAAATGGTCGAAATCCCTCGAATGTCACGAAGAAGTTGGGAGTTCAATCCAAAACGGTCGCTACATGTCCAAAAAGTACTTATGAGCCCAAAACGGACACCGTGTGCAAAAGTTACGCTCAATTCTTCGTCCGCCGACTATCCAAGCGCTACAAATATAAAAGTGCTCATTCTTTCAAAAAATGGTTGAAATCCCTCGAACGTCACGACGAAGTTGTGAGTTCAATCCAAAAGGGTCTCTACATTTCCAAAAAGTACTTATGGGCCCAAAACGGACGCCGTGTGCAAAAGTTACGCTCAATTTTTCTTACGCCGACTATCCAAGCGTTCCAAATATAAAAGTGCTCATTCTTTCAGAAAATGGCCGAAATCCCTGGATTGTCACGACGAAGTTGTGAGCTCAATCCAAAACGGTCGCTACATTTCCAAAAAGTACTTTTGGGACCAAAACGGACGCCGTGTGCAAAAGTTTCGCTAAATTCTTCGCACGTCGACTATCCTAGCGTTCCAAATATAAAAGTGCTCATTCTTTCAAAAAATGGCTGAAATCCCTCGAATGTCACGACAAAGTTGTGAGTTCAATCCTAAACGGTCACTACATTTCCAAAAAGTACTTATGGGCCCAAAACGGACGCCGTGTGTAAAAGTTACGCTCAATTTTTCGTACGCCGACTATCCAAGCGTTCCAAATATAAAAGAGCTCATTCTTTCAAAAAATGGTAGAACTCCCTCGAACGTCACGACGAAGTTGTGAGCTCAATTCAAAACGGTCGCTACATTTCCAAAGAGTACTTATGGGCCCAAAACGGACACCGTGCGCAAAAGTTACGCTCAATTCATCGTACACCGACTATCCAGGCGTTCCAAATATGCAAGTGCTCATTCTTTCAAAAAATGGTAGAACTCCCTCGAACGTCACGACGAAGTTGTGAGCTCAATTCAAAACGGTCGCTACATTTCCAAAGAGTACTTATGGGCCCAAAACGGACACCGTGTGCAAAAGTTACGCTCAATTCTTCATACGCCGACTATCCAAGCGTTCCAAATATAAAAGTGCTCATTCTTTCAAAAAATGGTAGAAATCCCTCGAACGTCACGACGAAGTTGTGAGCTCAATTCAAAACGGTCGCTACATTTCCAAAAAGTACTTATGGGCCCAAAACGGACGCCGTGTGTAAAAGTTACGCTCAATTTTTCGTACGCCGACTATCCAAGCGTTCCAAATATAAAAGTGCTCATTCTTTCGAAAAATGGTCGAAATTCCTCGAACGTCACGAAGAAGTTGTGAGTTTAATCCAAAACGGTCGCTACATTTCCAAAAAGTGCTCATGGGCCCAAAACGGACGCCGTGTGCAAAAGTTATGCTCAATTCTTCGCACGCCGACTATCCAAGCGTTCCAAATATAAAAGTTCTCATTCTTTCGAAAAGTGGCGAAAATCCCTCGAACGTCACGACGAAGTTGTGAGCTCAATCCAAAACGGTCGCTACATTTCCAAAATGTACTTATGAGCCCAAAACGGACGTCGTGTGCAAAAGTTACGCGCAATTCTTCGTACGCCGACTATCCAAGCGTTTCAAATACAAAAGTTCTAATTCTTTCGAAAAATGGCCAAAATCCCTTGAATGTCACGACGAAGTTGTGAGCTCAATCCAAAACGGTCGCTACATTTCCAAAAAGTACTTATGGGCCCAAAACGGACGCTGTGTGCAAAAGTTTCGCTCAATTCTTCGCACGTCGACTATCCCAGCGTTCCAAATATAAAAGTGGTCATTCTTTCAAAAAATGGCTGAAATCCCCCGAATGTCACGACAAGGTTGTGAGTTCAATCCTAAACGGTCGCTACATTTCCAAAAAGTACTTATGGGCAAAAAACGGACATCGTGTGCAAAAGTTATGCTCAATTCTTCGTACGCCGACTATCCAAGCGTTCCAAATATAAAAGTGCTCATTCTTTCGAAACATGGCCGAAATCCCTCGAACGTCACGACGAAGTTGTGAGTTCAATCCAAAAGGGTCGCTACATTTCCAAAAAGTACTTATGGGCCCAAAACGGACGCCGTGTGCAAAAGTTACGCTCAATTTTTCGTACGCCGACTATCCAAGCGTTCCAAATATAAAAGTGCTCATTCTTTCGAAACATGGCCGAAATCCCTCGAACGTCACGACGAAGTTGTGAGTTCAATCCAAAAGGGTCGCTACATTTCCAAAAAGTACTTATGGGCCCAAAACGGACGCCGTGTGCAAAAGTTACGCTCAATTTTTCGTACGCCGACTATCCAAGCGTTCCAAATATAAAAGTGCTCATTCTTTCGAAAAATGGCCAAAATCCCTTGAATGTCACGATGATGTTGTGAGCTCAATGCAAAACGGTCGCTACATTTCCAAAAAGTACTTTTGGGACCAAAACGGACGTCGTGTGCAAAAGTTTCGCTCAATTCTTCGCATGTCGACTATCCTAGCGTTCCAAATATAAAAGTGCTCATTCTTTCAAAAAATGGCTGAAATCCCTCGAATGTTACGACAAAGTTGTGAGTTTAATCCTAAACGGTCGCTACATTTCCAAAAAGTACTTATGGGCCAAAAACGGACACCATGTGCAAAAGTTAGGCTCAATTCTTCGTACGCCGACCATCCAAGCGATCCAAGTATAAAAGTGCTCATTCTTTCGAAAAATGGTCGAAATCCCTCGAATGTCACGAAGAAGTTGGGAGTTCAATCCAAAACGGTAATACATGTCCAAAAAGTACTTATGGGCCCAAAACGGACACCGTGTGCAAAAGTTACGCTCAATTCTTCGTACACCAACTATCCAAGCGTTCCAAATATAAAAGTGCTCATTCTTTCGAAAAATGGTCGAAATTCCTCGAACGTCACGAAGAAGTTGTGAGTTTAATCCAAAACGATCGCTACATTTCCAAAAAGTACTCATGGGCCCAAAACGGACGCCGTGTGCAAAAGTTATGCTCAATTCTTCGCGCGCTGACTATCCAAGCGTTCCAAATATAAAAGTGCTCATTCTTTCGAAAAGTGGCGGAAATCCCTCGAACGTCACGACGAAGTTGTGAGCTCAATCCAAAACTGTCGCTACATTTCCAAAAAGTACTTATGAGCCCAAAACGGACGCCGTGTGCAAAAGTTACGCGCAATTCTTCGTACGCCGACTATCCAAGCGTTTCAAATACAAAAGTTCTAATTCTTTCGAAAAATGGCCGAAATCCCTTGAATGTCACGACGAAGTTGTGACCTCAATCCAAAACGGTCGCTACATTTCCAAAAAGTACTTATGGGCCCAAAACGGACGCTGTGTGCAAAAGTTTCGCTCAATTC
>NW_019259536.1:0-1060 GCF_002742605.1 Olea europaea var. sylvestris
CAATATGTTATACGATCAACGATTCTACCAAAACATTTAAAACTAAGGAAAATAAAATAAAATTCGGTTCTTGACCGAAAATCCACAATTTTGTTTCTAGAATCAAGAATCGTACCAGAATCAATCAATTCTCAGTTCGAACCCTTTTTTGAGAAACTAGACCGGAGGCAGTTTCAGTTCTATTAAAATGTTCAGCCCTAACTAAGATTGAGCGTTTGAATTTTGCAAAGTCGAATCACCTCCGCATTTTCTTGACACTAGATGAGGTTGACCGAAACAGCTACATCGGCCAAGGGGATGCATCCATTATGTCTCAGGGACCCAGATTATAAGGACATTGTGGAGCTGTCTTGGGTGGCTGTGGCAGATCAATTAGACCAACATAATCTACATAATAACTAGTTGGAGTATACTTACATTGATTAATTGATCACACGGACCGGCTGGCTGCACTATACAATTCACCTAGTAGTGTTGTTTGTATCGAGGAAATTAGAACCCCTTACTGGATATACATGTCGAGAGCTGAATGGCAAATATGGATAAACCATTTTCTCTGGAAGAAGTTGTACTTGAGTCCAACCAAGGCAATGGAACAAGATGGCTTGCATGCTATTATTTTACTTTGAAATCATGATAGAGAACGGAGAATTGTTGGAAATTAAGTTTATGAAATATAGTAAGCTAATTTTTAAAAGCTAAAAAACTGTTTCAGAATCAAATTTACCCTTTTTTTGTGAATTCCCCGACTATAGATCGGTCAAACCACGATTAGGTACCAAGTAAACAATTGTACCATCGTTTGAGAAAGTATGAAATCAACCTCTAGTATATGAATTGTCATATCTATGATGCAAAACTATAGGAGTGAAAGTTCAGCAAGTAAATATATGTGCGCATCATATGAAAGATGAAGTCCCTGTAACATATGAGCTCAAATATCAATATCGTAAATCATAAGTTTGCTATTTTCATTGTTTTTGTAGGCTCGTCCTAGTTGCAACAACAACTTAGTATTCCACAGTGTGTCTACAATGACTCGAAAAACTATACTTGCATA
>NW_019259537.1:0-1060 GCF_002742605.1 Olea europaea var. sylvestris
CAATCCAAAACTGTCGCTACATTTCCATAAAGTACTTATGGGCACAAAACGGACACCGTATGCAAACGTTACGCTCAATTCTTTGAACGCCAACAATCCAAATGTGCAAGTGGCCGTTCTTTAAAAATGGCCAAAATCCCTCATACGTCACAATGAAGTGGTGAGTTCAATCCAAAACGGTCGCTACATTTTCGAAAAGTACTTATGGGCCCAAAACGGACGTCGTATGCAAAAGTTACGCTCAATTCTTCGAACGCCAACAATCCAAGTGTTCCAAATATGCAAGGGCTCATTCTTTCAAAAAATGGGCAAAATCCTACATTGGTCACGATGAAGCGGTGAGTTCAATCCAAAACGGTCGCCACATTTCAGAAAAGTAGTTATGGGCCCAAAATGGACGCCGCATGCAAAAGTTACGCTCAATTCTTCGAACGCCGACAATCCAAGCGATCCAAATACGTAAGTGCTCATTCTTTCAAAAAATGGGCGAAATCCCTCATTGGTCACGATGAAGTGGTGAGTTCAATCCAAAACGGTCCCTACATTTCCGAAAAGTATTTATGGGCCCAAAACGGACGCCGTATGGAAAAGTTACGCTTAATTCTTTAAACGCCGACAATCCAAGCGTTCCAAATATACAAGTGCTCATTCTTTTGAAAAATGGGCAAAATCCCTCATACATCACGATGAAGCTGTGAGTTCAATCCAAAACGGTCCCTACATTTCCAAAAAGTACTTATGGGCCCAAAAAGGACAACGTATGCAAAAGTTACGCGCAATTCTTTGAACACCGACAATCCAAATGTGCAAGTGTTCATTCTTTGAAAATGGTAGAAACCCCTCATACGTCACGATAAAGTCGTAAGTTTAATCCAAAATGGTCGTTACATTTTCGAAAAGTACTTACGGGCCCAAAACGGACGCCGTATGCAAAAGTTACGCTCAATTCTTCAAACGCTGACAATCCAGGCATTCCAAATATGCAAGTGCTCATTCTTTTGAAAAATGGCTGAAATCCAACATACGTCATGACGAAGTAGTGAGTTCGATCCAAAACGGT
>NW_019259538.1:0-1060 GCF_002742605.1 Olea europaea var. sylvestris
AAACCCCCCCCCCCCCCCCGGGGGGTAATCTAGGTGGATTTAAAAACTTAATATCCTAATATTGGCAGATAACTAGAATTTGGGTCAAAGTACAGACATTGAAGTTTTGTTGCCAAATTAGGGATTTTAACAACAATTATCGATGATATCGAACAAACTGAAGTCCTCTGTCAAACTTTGGGCGTACTCATTTGTCTGTATGGTCAAGTTTCTTGAACAAGCTTCCCACCCCAACTTGAAATACTGATTTGTATGTGGCATCAGTTTATCATTATATCCCATCAAAAATTTCTCTGCGGCTTCTTGATTCTTGAATAATAGAAGACCATAGCCCTCAGACTGGCCCGTCTGAGCATTCCGAATGACCTTCATAGTCCAAATCTCTGTACGAGCTCTATAGAAACACTTGTGATAGAGATAGTTCTCGTCCATTCCGGGCTGTAAGTTATCTACCCGAATACAACAGCATCTGTTTCTGATAGTTTCTGATGATTTTGCAGCATATGGAGCCACCCTAAATATTTGCAGCTGATAACCCGTGTTCATTTTTTCCCATACTTTTGCTTGATAGTGGTTCACTTCACCGAAGGGATCCACAGCTTCTAAGGTAATGTAATAGACTGCAGCAGCGGCAGGCTCCAAGTTGAGATTCAAAATTCTCAAGAACTTGAGGTTTGTATCGTGTTTCTTTCTGTTGTATTGTTCTACTGCAAAGCACGCTGCACGTTCGCCTCTCTGATAAATATGATGATGATTTTTGGCGCAGATTCTTGTTATTCCACCGAGCAAAGTGGAACCATCGTCTGTTGGTGTCACGTAGAATCCCTCGCTATTGTTCAAATCGTCCATGTACTCCGAGTATGCAGTTTTATCGAACGTTAATTTCTCCATATTGGCCTATTGCAAGAAAAAAAGGATTGAACTTTTAGAAGAATTCAAAATTAGATGAGAAGACGTTTTGTTTCATGAATCATGCTAATATGTAGGTATGCGTGTATATATAATATAATATATTGGTAGGTTACCATGTCCTAATCCAAATTGGAGAGAGAGAGAGAGA
>NW_019259539.1:0-1060 GCF_002742605.1 Olea europaea var. sylvestris
ACAGAAAGCATAAGAATGAAACGAATAATGCAAAACCCGAGACAAGTGTTCAACACTCATTCTTTAAGACGAATTTGTCCTGCAATCGTGCTAACGAAGTCTTGACAATAGTCAAGATACAGCGAATTCTCCATGCAGTAGAAACGCTTCAAACTTTAAGGCAGCAAACTCAAAACAAAATTTTCTTTCTACTAAAACTATGATTTTGATGTAAGGAACAACTAATTTTTCAAGTATTCTTATGCAAAGTAATAAAGGAGAATGATTTGAAATGATTTTTGCGCATCGATGGCGTCCAATTTATAGAAGATGAAGAGCTGTAGTCGAATAGACGCACTCCAAACTCAGCATTTTCCGCGAGGGGACGCAGCACTTTAGGCCACTCGTTGCCCATCTGTTTGTTGCTCGAGTGCCCATAGCAATGAGGATGCTGTTCGAGAGACAATTTTATATACTAAATTCTTGTTCTTTCCTCCGAATTTTAGACAATAGTTTTCATTCATTCGGAATTGATTTTGAGATTTCAAATATTCTACAATCATCTACTTGACGAGTAGAATAAGTTAATCTATTTATTTACGTGATTTGACAATCGGAACCTATCCAAAAATTTAATAGAGGTTGATACAAAATCAACTTTTCTTAGTTTTAGTTTTACTTTACCAAATTTAAACCAAGTTATAACATTGACGCATCTTGTAAAAATTCTCGTTGTTGTCTTCTTCTCATTTAACCTTCATGTTTCCTCATATAACAATTTTCTACCCCTAGAGCATTCTAATATCTATTTGTGACCGCAACTTCATTCCTTGGGTTATTATTATCAGCCTACATATCACATTGTCCTATCTTAAAAACTCTATCATCTAGAATATCTTCCATTATAATAATAATAATAAATATTTTTATTCATGGAGTGAAGAAACTAATGATTAATAATTTAATTCGAGAAGGTGTTTATAAGCAAAGATGCCACTTTGTTGCAGTAGAAATCAAGACTAAGCCCTCGTTTGACCCCTTTTTTTAGAAATGAAAATGAGTGGAATAACGTTTTTTTTTT
>NW_019259540.1:0-1060 GCF_002742605.1 Olea europaea var. sylvestris
AGCGTTCCAAATATGCAAGTGCTCATTCTTTTGAAAAATGGCCGAAATCCCTCGTACGTCACGATGAAGTCGTGAGTTCAATCTAAAAAGGTCGCTACATTTCCAAAAAGTACTTATGGTCCCAAAACGGACAACATCAAGTGCTCATTCTCTCGAAAAATGGCTGAAATCCCTCGTACGTCACGATGAAGTCGTGAATTCTATCCAAAACAGTCTCTACATTTTCAAAAAGTACTTATGGTCCCAAAACGGGCACCGCGTGCAAAAGTTACGCTCAATTCTTCGTACTCCGACAATCCAAGCGTTCCAAATATGCAAGTGCTCATTCTTTTGAAAAATGGCCGAAATCCCTCGTATGTCGTGATGAAGTCATGAGTTCAATCCAAAATGGTCGCCGGGTGCAAAAGTTATGCTGAATTCTTCGTACGTCGACAATTCAAGCATTCCAAATATGTAAGTGCTCACTCTTTCGGAAAATGGCCAAAATCCCTCATACGTCACGACGAAGTGGTGAGTTCAATCCAAAACGGTCGCTACATTTCCAAAAAGTACATACGGGCCCAAAACGGACACCGGGTGCAAAAGATACGTTCAATTCTTCGTACGCTGACAGTCCAAGCGTTCCAAATATGCAAGTGTTCACTCTTTCAAAAAATGGCCAAAATCCCTCGTACGTCACGACGAAGTGGTGAGTTCAATCTAAAACGGTCGCTACATTTCAAAAAAGTACTTACTGGCCCAAAACGGACACCGTGTACAAAAGTTACGCTCAATTCTTCGTACGCCGACAATCCAAGCATTCCAAATATACAAGTGCTCACTCCTTCGAAAAATGGCTGAAATCCCTCACACGTCACGACGAAGTGGTGAGTTCAATCTAAAACAGTCGCTACATTTCCAAAAAGTACTTACGGGCCCAAAATGGACGCCGTGCACAAAAGTTATGCTCAATTCTTCGTACGCCGACAATCCAAGCGTTCCAAATATGCAAGTGTTCACACGTTTGAAAAATGCCCGAAATCCCTCGTACGTCACGACGAAGTGGTGAGTTCAATCTAAA
>NW_019259541.1:0-1060 GCF_002742605.1 Olea europaea var. sylvestris
GACACCGTGTGCAAAAGCTACGCTCAATTCTTCGTACGCTGACTATCCAAGCCTTCCAAACATAAAATTGCTCATTCTTTCAAGAAATGGCCGAAATCCTTCATAGGTCACGACGAAGCAGTGAGTTCAATCCAAAAGGGTCGCTACATTTCCAAAAAGTACTTATGGGCCCAAAACGGACATCGTGTGCAAAAGCTACGCTCAATTTTTCGTACGCCGACTATCCAAGCCTTCCATACATAAAATTGCTCATTCTTTCGAAAAATGGCCGAAATCCCTCATACATCACTACGAAGCTGTGAGTTCAATCTAAAACGGTCGCTACATTTCCAAAAAGTACTTATGGACCCAAAACGGACACCGTGGGCAAAAATTACGCTCAATTCTTCGTACGGCGACTATCCAAGCCTTCCTAATATAAATGTGCTCATTCTTTCGAGAAATGACCGAAATCCCTCATACATCACGACGAAGCGGTGAGTTCAATCGAAAACGGTCGCTACATTTCCAAAAAGTACTTATGGGCCCAAAACGGACACCGTGTGCAAAAATTACGCTCAATTCTTCGTACGTCGACAATCCAAGCCTTCCAAATACAAAAGTGCTAATTCTTTCGAAAAATCGCTGAAATCCCTCATAGGTCACGATGAAGTTGTGAGTTCAATCCGAAAGGGTCGCTACATTTCCAAAAAGTACTTACGGGCCCAAAACGTACACCGTGTGCAAAAGTTACGCTCAATTCTTCGTACGCTGACTATTCAAGCCTTCCAAATATAAAAGTACTAATTTTTTCGAAAAATGGCCAAAATCCCTCATACATCACGACGAAGTGGTGAGTTCAATCCAAAACGGTCGCTACATTTCCAAAAAGTACTTATGGGCCCAAAACGGACACCGTGTGCAAAAGTTACGCTCAATTCTTCGTACGTCGACTATCCGAGCCTTCCAAATATAAAAGAGCTCATTCTTCAGAAAATTGGCCGAAATCCCTCATACATCACAACGAAGCGGTGAGTTCAATCCAAAACGGTCGCTACATTTCCAAAAAGTACTTATGGGC
>NW_019259542.1:0-1060 GCF_002742605.1 Olea europaea var. sylvestris
AAAAAAACTTACTTTTGTGTTTGACGGATGTCTTGATGGACCTACTAAGACCACGTATAAAGTCCAAAAAGCTAAATATATTGAGTGGGAGATTGCAGACAAGATGGCTAGTTGTTTCATTTTGACTTCAATGTCAAACATGTTATAAAAAATGCTTGAAAGTCAAGTACCTTCAATGACATATTCCAAACTCTTTAGGGCATTTTTGTTCATTGAAGTGGGAAGGCTGATATTGTGTTTTGAACACTTATTTAATACTTAAATATGCTTATATTGATTAAAAGAGCGGATATCAAGCCATAAACCCCAAATGGAAAGAGAACAAGGCAAAAAGGAGTTAAAAGGGATGGAAAGGATACAAAATTGTGAAGTTGGGACCAAAATGCGTAAGTGAAGAAAGTTGAAGGACCTTGGACGCAATTTCATGGAGGGTGTAATTGAAAGAAAAGTCAAAAATTGAGGACCAAATTGTACAAGATTAAATTTGAGGGGACATTGAGTGCAAATTGCTAGAGGCCCTGTGTGGGAAAGAAAAAGAAAAAAAAAAAAAAAGGAATGCAATGATTCATTTTGGCATGGAGATGGTACCTAGGGACCATGTAAAAAAAAAAAACTTGGCATCATTTTTATTGTTTGTTCAAAATCGAGGGACTTAGTTGGAAATTCTTTGGGTTTAAAGTTAAAAATCAGTAGCCTCATTCCATCTCCTTTCTTCTTCGATTTTTCCTCTCTTTCATTTTTCTTTTCTTTCTATTTTTTCTTTCTTTTCTTGTCTTTTTCAATTTCTTGGTATTTTTGGAGCAAATCATAGAGCACAAGCTGATTATATTCAAGGATGTAGAGAGATTTTGGAAAAATCAAGTTCAAGCCTTAACATCTTCAAAAAAATCCAACAAAAATGATTGTATTTCGAATCTTGTATTTTTTTCATTATTATCTTCTATTTGCAGTGTATTGTATAAAATATTCTTATTTTTATCATATATTTAATATTGGCTAAATATTTGTTCTGAGATTTATGGTAGTAACCTAAACTAACTTGGATTAATTTCAATATTTG
>NW_019259543.1:0-1060 GCF_002742605.1 Olea europaea var. sylvestris
TCGACATAGGAAACATTCGATTTGGAAAATGATATCTAAATAAAAGTTGTAACTCTTTGAGTTAGCTTTTCAACGCACTTTGAGTTACCTCAATCGAATATTGGGAGAAGAAGTTATGATAGTGTCAACCGGACTACAACCGGTCGACCGAAACTGCCTGAAATGAAAATTCTCGTTTTTCTCTAGAATTTAAATATTTATTTTCTCAAAGGACCACCCACATTTTTTGCAATAAAAACCCCATTAAATTGAAGCATTTAACCTCAAACTTAAATGGCACCCATGTTTTCTCTCTTCAATGAAATTTGACCCTTCATTTGCTTTAAGTTATGGAATATTTACCTATAAATAGAGACCTCATTTCACTCATTTTTTCTCACACCAAAAGCAAGAGCTTTTACATACTAAAAATAGAGTTTCCAAGAGAGAAAAAGAGAGGGAGGAAAACTATTTTTCCTAAAAGTTTAAGAAGTGTCTTTAAGCATCAATTCTCAACGGTTTTCAAACATCCAAGGAGTGCATTTCTTTCAACGTCCAAGTTTCATCGAAATTTTCAATCCAAGTTTTCAAAGTTTCAAAAGCATCAATCAAGGTAGGTAGATGTACAATGTGTTTAATCGTGTTAAGTTATAAGTTTCGATTCATGTTAATGTTTGTATGTCAAATGGTACTCCGGTACGGCATATCCCTCTATATTAATGGTTGTATGTCAAATGGTACTCCAATACGGCATACCCCTCTATGTTGAAGAAATGTTCGTATGTCAAATGGTGCCCTCGGGTACGGCATACCCCTTTATGTCAAATGGTGCCTCCGGGTACGACATGTATGAAAAGTTATAAAATTAATATTTTGAAATGTATAGCTTGATCACGAATGCATCTATGACACCTATTGAGTTTTTGAGCTCACAGGTTTAATCCCATCTCTACAGATTGAAGGAATTCTACCTCGGACATGGATGGAGGAGAAGATGAAGAGTGATGCAACGAGCCCATGGAAATCCGGTGAATAAGTGATTTAAATTTATTTTTATGAAATATTTTCCAATGTTATTTCT
>NW_019259544.1:0-1060 GCF_002742605.1 Olea europaea var. sylvestris
GACAGGTTGATCGGAAATAAAAATCGCGCCGGGGGCAATTTCGTCATTTTTCACGACTGTGTCGAAACGGGCTAAAATTTGACCGATAGATCGGAAAAAAAATCGCGCCGGGTCAATTTCGTCTTTTTTCGCGTCTGTGTCGGAATGGGCTTTAATTTGGCAGGTTGATCGGAAACAAAAATCGCGCCGGGGGCAATTTCGTCATTTTTCTCGACTGTGCCGAAATGGGCTAAAATTTGACTGGTTGATCGGAAACAAAAATAGCGCCGGGGGCAATTCCGTCATTTTACGCGACTGTGTCGGAATAGCCTTAAATTTGGCAGGCTGATCGGAAATAAAAATCGCTCCGGGGGCAATTTCGTCATTTTTCGCGACTGTGCCGAAATGGGCTAAAATTAGACTAGTTGATCGGAAACAAAACCGCGCCGGGTCAACTTCGTCTTTTTTTGCGACTGTGTCGGAATGGGTTTAAATTTGGCAGGCTGATCGAAAATAAAAACCGCTCCGGGGGCAATTTCGTCATTTTTCGCGACTGTGTCGAAATGGGCTAAAATTTGACTGGTGGATCGGAAACAAAAACCGCGCCGGGGCAATTTTGTCTTTTTTCGCGACTGCGTCGGAATGGGCTTAAATTTGGTTGGTTAATCGGAAATAAATACCGCGCCGAGGGCAATTTCGTCATTTTTCGCGACTGTGCCGAAATGGGCTAAAATTTGACTAGTTGATCGGAAACAAAACCGCGCCGGGTCAACTTCGTCTTTTTTTGCGACTGTGTCGGAATGGGTTTAAATTTGGCAGGCTGATCGGAAATAAAAATCGCTCCGGGGGCAATTTCGTCATTTTTCGCGACTGTGTCGAAACGGGCTAAAATTCGACAGAAAGATCGGAAAAAAAAATCGCGCCGGGGGCAATTTCGTAATTTTTCACGACTGTGTCGAAATGGGCTTAAATTTGATCGGTAGATCGGAAACAAAAAGAGCGCCAGGTCAATTTTGTCTTTTTTCGCGACTGTGTCGGAATGGGCTTAAATTTGGCTGGTTGATCGGAAATAAAAATCGCT
>NW_019259545.1:0-1060 GCF_002742605.1 Olea europaea var. sylvestris
CCTTTTCCCTCCAAAAATTGCCTGCCATAATTCAAAACCCTATCAATGGGATGTCAATGACCCAATCAAATTAGATTAATTGAAACGAAATAAGTGACTTGAGTATTCGTGTAAATGATTTATAAACATGAGCAAAATATATTTTAAAGGGTATAGAAACTTAACATATCTCACCCCCAGCTAACCTTGCCACCGTTAGCACTATCCAAAATCGTTGTTGTCACCTCAAATTCACTACTACCACCACGGTCATGGTCGTAACCATCTGTTACTGTACAGAACCTATGAAGAAAAGAAAAGCAGACGAAATTAAAAAATGAATCTCATCTTCAAATTCCCTCAGTTCTCTAGTGGTATAAAAGTTTCAAGATCATTTTCATAGACAAGTTTAATCTGTAAGTCGGAAACATTGAGTTCGGTGTCGGAGAGTAGTGGATGGATGATCATGGGCTTTATGGCAAGGGTAAAGAGGGTAGTTGGGTAGTTGATTTTCGGTACGGTGGTCTAAGTTGGTGGTGGTGACCGAACTTATAGATCTTCTCTGGAGAGAGAGAGTAGATGGAAAGATATATAATTTTTCAAAAAAAATAATAACTATTTTATTATTGAAAAAAATAATTTTATCTGATTTTTGAATTTGAAACTCTTGATTTTTTAAGTTGAAACTTAAAATGTAGGATTGAAGATAATTTTTTCATAAAATTAAAATCTTAATATGTCTTTTTGGTGCAAAAAGGTCCAAAACATTAAGGGCATGTTTTATGCAAATTTTATACAATATGTTTTGTGAAAAGTAAAATTTTTGGACAATGTATGATTCAAAAATAGGGAAAAGTTAGGATCCGCATAAAAAAATCTATTATTTAAAAAACGTAAGATTGAAAAGAATTCCGAAAAAATGAGCTTTAAACAATTTGTACCAAACATACTATTCTTGAGGTCCATAACATCATTTGTCAAGCTGATATTAAACAAAAGTTTAAAGAAACAATTCTTATATAATATGCAAGTCGAGTTTAAGTGTTAAACACTAACAGTGAACTATATTTAAAAAAAAAAA
>NW_019259546.1:0-6380 GCF_002742605.1 Olea europaea var. sylvestris
CAAAAACTAACAAACTGAATGTTGTAATGAAATCAAAAACCACTTTTCATTGGTCGATTCCAATCGAATTAGACTAGCAATTCCCCAAAAATGAACAAACCCGAAGTTATCATAAAATCAAAATCCACTTTACACTGGCTCGATTCCAATCGAATTAGACTAGCAGTTCGCCAAAAACGAACAAACCCTAAGCCATCATTAAATCAAAATTGACTTTTCATTGGCGCGATTCGAATCGAATTAGACTAGAGTTCGGCAAAAATGAACAGACCCGAAGTTTTCATTTAAATCAAAAACCACTTTTCATTGGCTCGATTCCAATCGAATTAGACAAGCAATTCGCCAAAAAAGAACAAACCAGAAGTTATCATGAAATCAAAAATCACTTTTCATTGGCTCGATTCCAATCGAATGAGACTAGCAATTCGCCAAAAATAAACAAACGCGAAGCAACCATGAAATCAAATACCACTTTTCATTGGCTCGATTCTAATCGAAATAGATTAGCAATTTGCCAAAAATGAACAAACTCGAAGTTATCATGAAATCAATAACAACCTTTCATTGGCTCGATTCCAATCGAAATAGACTTGTAATTCGGCAAAAATGAACAAACTCGAAGCTGTCATGAAATCAAAAACCACTTTTCATTGGCCTGATTCCAATCGAATTAGAAATTGGCCAAAAATGAACAAACCCGAAGTTATCATGAAATCAAAAACCACTTTTTGGCTCAATTCCAATCTAAATAGACTAGCAATTCGACAAAAATGAACAAACCCGAAGCTATATTGAAATCCAAAACCAGTTTTCGTTGGCTAGATTCCAATCGAATTTGACTAGCGATTCGCCAAAAATGAACAAACCCGTAGTTATCATGAAATCAAAAACCACTTTTCGTTGGCTCGTTTCCAGTCGAATTAGACTAGCTGTTCACCAAAAATGAACAAACACGAAGTTATCATGAAATCAAAGGCCACTTTCATTAGCTCGATTCCAATCCAATTGGACTAGCAATTCGCCAAAAAATGAACAAACCTGAAGTTATCATGAAATCAAAACCTACTTTTCATTTGCTCGATTTAGACTAGTAGTTCGCCAAAATCGAACAAACCCGAAGTTAACATGAAATCAGAAACCACTTTTCATTAGCTAGATTTCAATCGAATTAGACTAGCAATTCACCAAAAGCGAACAAACCCGTAGTTATCATGAAATCAAAAACCACTTTTCATTGGCTCGTTTCCAACAGAATTAGACTAGTAATTCGCCAAAAACTAACAAACCGAATGTTATCAAGAAATCAAAAATCACTTTTCATTGGCTCGATTCGAATCGAATTAGACTAGCAATTTGCCAAAAACGAACAAAGCCGAAGTTATCATGAAATCAAAAACCACTTTTCATTGGCTCGATTCCAATCGAATTAGACTAGCAATTCGCCAAAAAAGAACAAGCCCGAAGCTCTCATGAAATCAGAAACCACTTTTCATTTGTTGTTTCTAATTGAGTTAGACTAGCCGTTCGCCAAAAACGAACAAACTCGACGTTATCATTATATCAAAAACCAATTTTTATTGGCTTGATTCTAATTAAGTTAGACTAGCAATTCCCTAAAAACGATCAAATCCAAAGCTATCATGAAATCAAAATTCACTTTTCATTAGCTTGATTCCAATCGAATTAGGCTGGCTTTTTCCAAAAAATGAACAAACCCGAAGTTATCATGAAATCAAAAACCAATTTTTTTTTTTGCTCAATTCCGATCGAATTAGACTAGCAATTCGCCAAAAATGAAAAAACCCGTAGTTAACGTGAAATCAAAAACCACTTTTCATTGGCTCGATTCCAATCGAATTAGACAAGCAATTCGCCAAAAACTAACAAACCGAATGTTATCAAGAAATCAAAAACCACTTTTCATTAGCTTGATTCCAATCAAATTAGACTAGCAATTCACCGAAAATGAAAAAACCTGAAGTTATCATGAAATCAAACATCACTTTTTGTTGGCTCGATTCCAATCGAATTGGACTAGCAATTTGCCAAAAACAAACAAACCCAAAGTTATCGTGAAATCAAAAATCACTTTTCATTGGCTCGATTCCAATCGAATTAGACTAGCGATTCTCCAAAAATGAACAAACCCGAAGTTATCTTGAAATCAAAGACCACTTTTCATTGGCTCGATTCTAATCCAATTAGACTAGCAATTCGCCAAAAACGAACAAACCCAAAGTTATCATGAAATCAAAAACCACTTTTCATTTTCTCCTTTCCAATCGAATTAGACTAGCCATTCGCCAAAATCGAACAAACTCGAAGTTATCGTTAAATCAAAAACCAATTTTTATTGGCTTGACTCCAATTGAATTAGACTAGCAATTCCCTAAAAACGATCAAATCCAATGCTATCATGAAATCAAAAATCACTTTTCATTAGCTCGATTCCAATTGAATTAGACTGGATTTTTACCAAAAAAGAACAAACCCAAAATTATCATATAATCAAAAACCACTTTTTTTGGCTCAATTCCGATCGAATTAGACTAGCAATTCGCCAAAAATGAAAAACCCGAAGTCAACATGAAATCAAAAACCACTTTTCATTAGCTCGATTACAATCGAATTAGACAAGCAATTCGCCAAAAACGAACAAACCCGAAGTTACCATGAAATCAAAACCACTTTTCATTGGCTCGATTCCAGTCGAATTAGACTGGCAATTCGCTAAAAACGAACAAACCCGAAGTTATCATGAGATCAAAAACCACTTTTCATTGGTCGATTCCAATCGAATTAGACTTGCAATTCGCCAAAAATGAACAAACCCGAAGTTATCATAAAATCAAAATCCACTTTACACTAGCTCAATTCCAATCGAATTAGACTAGCAGTTCGCCAAAAACGAACAAACCCTAAGCCATCATGAAATCAAAAATGACTTTTCATTGGCTCGATTCGAATCGAATTAGACTAGAGTTCGGGAAAAATGAACAAACCCGTAGTTGTCATTTAAATCAAAAACCACTTTCCGTTGGCTCGATTACAATCAAATTAGACTAGAAATTAGCCAAAAAAGAACAAACCAGAAGTTATCATGAAATCAAAAATCACTTTTCATTGGCTCGATTACAATCGAATTAGACCAGCAATTTGCCAAAAATGAACGAACCCGAAGCAACCATGAAATCAAGAACCACTTTTCATTGGCTCGATTCCAATCGAATTAGACTAGCAATTCGCCAAAAACGAACAACCTCGAAGTTATCATGAAATCAAAAACAACTTTTCATTGGCTTGATTCCAATCGAAGTAGACTTGTAATTCGCCAAAATTGAACAAACTCGAAGCTATCATGAAATCAAAAATCACTTTTCATTGGCTTGTTTCCAATTGAATCAGACTAGCCGTTCGCCAAAAACGAACAAACTCAAAATTATCAAGAAATTAAAAACCACTTTTCATTGGCTCGATTCCAATCGAATTAGACTAGCAATTCTCCAAAAACGAACAAACCCGAATTTATCATGAGATCAAAAACCACTTTTCATTGACTCGATTCCAATTGAATTAGACTAGAAATTCGCCAAAAATGAACAAGCCCGAAGTTATCATGAAATAAAAAACCAATTTTTTTTGCTCAATTCTGATCGAATTAGACTAGCAGTTCCCCAAAAATGAAAAAACCCATAGTTAACGTGAAATCAAAAACTACTTTTCATTGACTCGATTCCAATCGAATCAGACAAACAATTTAACAAAAACGAACAAACCCGAAGTTCTCATGAAATAAAAAACCACTTTTCATTGGCTTGATTGCAATTGAATTAGACTAGCAATTCGTAGCAGCGAACAAATTTGAATATCATGAAATCAAAACAGTTTTTATTGGCTCGATTCCAATCGAATTGGGCTCGCAATTCGCCAAAAACGAACAAACCCGAAGTTATCATGAAATCAAAAATCACTTTTTATTGGCTCGATTCCAATCAAATTCGACTAGCAATTTTCCAAAAATGAACGAACTCGAAGTTATCATGAAATCAAAAACTACTTTTCATTGGCTTTATTCCAATCGAAATAGACTTGTAATTTGCCAAAAATGAACAATCTCGAAGCTATCATAAAATCAAAAACCACTTTTAATTGGCTTGATTCCAATCGAATTAGACTAGCAATTCGCCAAAATGAACAAACCCGAAGTTACCATGGAATCAAAGACCACATTTCATTGGCTCGATTCCAATCCAATTAGACTAGCAATTTGCCAAAAAGTAACAAACCCGAAGTTATCATGGAATCAAAGACCACATTTCATTGGCTTGATTCCAATCCAATTAGACTAGCAATTTACCAAAAAGTAACAAACCGGAAGTTATCATGTAATCAAAAACCACTTTTCATTTGCTTGATTCCAATCGACCTTGACTAGCAATTCGGCAAAAATGAAAAAACCCGAAGTTAACATGAAATCAAAAACTTTTTTTGGCTCGATTTCGATCGAATTAGACTTGCAATTCGCCAAAATCGAAAAAAACCCGAAGTTATCATGAAATCAAAAACCACTTTTCAATGGTTCGATTCCAATCGAATTTGACTAGCAATTTGCCAAAAACGAACGAATCCAAAGCTATATTGAAAAGCAATTCGCAAAAAACGAACTAACCCGAAGCTATATTGAAATCCAAAATCAGTTTTCATTGGCTAGATTCCAATCGAATTAGACTAGCGATTTGCCAAAAATGAACAAACCCGTAGTCATCATAAAATCAAAAACCACTTTTTGTTGGCTCGTTTCCATTCGAATTAGACTAGCCGTTCGCCAAAAATGAACAAACTCGAAGTTATCATGAAATCAAAGACCACTTTCATTGGCTCAATTCCAATCGAATTAGACTAGTAATTCGCCAAAATGAACAAGACCGAAGTTATCATGAAATCAAAAACCACTTTTTTTTGCTCAATTCTGATCGAATTAGACTAGTAGTTCCCCAAAAATGAAAAAACCCGTAGTTAACGTGAAACCAAAAACTACTTTTCATTGGCTCGATTCTAATTGAATTAGACAAGCAATTTGCCAAAACTGAACAAACCCGAAGTTGTCATGAAATAAAAAACCACTTTTCATTGGCTTGATTGCAATCGAATTAGACTAACAATTCGTAGCAGCGAACAAATTTGAATATCATGAAATCAAAACAGTTTTCATTGGCTCGATTCCAATCGAATTGGGCTCGCAATTCGCCAAAAACGAACAAACCAGAAGTTATCATGAAATCAAAAATCACTTTTCATTGGCTCGATTCCAATCAAATTGGACTAGCAATTTTCTAAAAATGAACGAACTCGAAGTTATCATGAAATCAAAAACTACTTTTCATTGGCTTTAATCCATTCGAAATAGACTTGTAATTTGCCAAAAATGAACAATCTCGAAGCTATCATAAAATCAAAAACCACTTTTAATTGGCTTGATTCCAATCGAATTAGACTAGCAATTCGCCAAAATGAACAAACCCGAAGTTACCATGGAATCAAAGACCACATTTCATTGGCTCGATTCCAATCCAATTAGACTAGCAATTTGCCAAAAAGTAACAAACCCGAAGTTATCATGGAATCAAAAACCACTTTTCATTTGCTCGATTCCAATCGACTTTGACTAGCAATTCGGTAAAAATGAAAAAACCCGAAGCTAACATGAAATCAAAAACTTTTTTGGCTCGATTTCGATCGAATTAGACTTGCAATTCACCAAAATCGAAAAAAAACCCGAAGTTATCATGAAATCAAAAACCACTTTTCAATGGTTCGATTCCAATCGAATTTGACTAGCAATTTGCCAAAAACGAACGAATCCGAAGCTATATTGAAAAGCAATTCGCAAAAAACGAACTAACCCGAAGCTATATTGAAATCCAAAATCAGTTTTCATTGGCTAGATTCCAATCGAATTAGACTAGCGATTTGCCAAAAATGAACAAACCCGTAGTCATCATGAAATCAAAAACCACTGTTTGTTGGCTCGTTTCCATTCGAATTAGACTAGCCGTTCGCCAAAAATGAACAAACTCGAAGTTATCATGAAATCAAAGACCACTTTCATTGGCTCAATTCCAATCGAATTAGACTAGTAATTCGCCAAAATGAACAAGACCGAAGTTATCATGAAATCAAAAACCACTTTTTTTTGCTCAATTCTGATCGAATTAGACTAGTAGTTCCCCAAAAATGAAAAAACCCGTAGTTAACGTGAAACCAAAAACTACTTTTCATTGGCTCGATTCTAATTGAATTAGACAAGCAATTTGCCAAAACTGAACAAACCCGAAGTTGTCATGAAATAAAAAACCACTTTTCATTGGCTTGATTGCAAT
>NW_019259546.1:23055-28038 GCF_002742605.1 Olea europaea var. sylvestris
ATCAAAAACCACTTTTCATTGGTCGATTCCAATCGAATTAGACTAGCAATTCACCAAAAATGAACAAACCCGAAGTTATCATAAAATCAAAATCCACTCTACACTGGCTCGATTCCAATCGAATTAGACTAGCAGTTCGCCAAAAACGAACAAACCCTAAGCCATCATTAAATCAAAAATGACTTTTCATTGGCTCGATTCGAATCGAATTAAACAAGAGTTCGGCAAAAATGAACAAACCCGAAGTTGTCATTTAAATCAAAAACCACTTTTCATTGGCTCGATTCCAATCGAATTAGACAAGCAATTCGCCAAAAAAGAACAAACCAGAAGTTATCATGAAATCGAAAATCACTTTTCATTGTCTCGATTCCAATCGAATGAGACTAGCAATTCGCCAAAAATGAACAAACGCGAAGCAACCATGAAATCAAATACCACTTTTCATTGGCTCGATTCTAATCGAATTAGATTAGCAATTCGCCAAAAACGAACAAACTCGAAGTTATCATGAAATCAATAACAACTTTTCATTGGCTCGATTCCAATCGAAATAGACTTGTAATTCGCCAAAAATGAACAAACTTGAAGCTATCATGAAATCAAAAAACCACTTCTCATTGGCTTGATTCCAATCGAATTAGACTAGAAATTGGCCAAAAATGAACAAATCCGAAGTTATCATGAAATCAAAAGCCACTTTTTGGCTCGATTCCAATCGAAATAGACTAGCAATTCGACAAAAATGAACAAACCCGAAGCTATATAGAAATCCAAAACCAGTTTTCATTGGCTAGATTCCAATCGAATTAGACTAGCGATTCGCCAAAAACGAACAAACCCGTAGTTATCATGAAATCAAAAACCAATTTTCGTTGGCTCGTTTCCAGTCGAATTAGACAAGCCGTTCGCCAAAAATGAACAAACACGAAGTTATCAGGAAATCAAAGACCATTTTTTTGGCTCGATTCCAATCCAATTGGACTAGCAATTCGCCAAAAATGAACAAACCTGAAGTTATCATGAAATCAAAACCTACTTTTCATTTGCTCGATTTAGACTAGTAGTTCGCCAAAATCGAACAAACCCGAAGTTATCATGAAATCAAAAACCACTTTTCACTGGCTAGATTCCGATTGAATTAGACTAGCAATTCGCCAAAAGCGAACAAACCGTAGATATCAATAAATCAAAAACCACTTTTCATTGGCTCGTTTCCAACAGAATTAGACTAGTAATTCGCCAAAAACTAACAAATCGAATGTTATCAAGAAATCAAAAATCACTTTTCATTGGCTCGATTCCAATCGAATTAGACTAGCAATTCGCCAAAAAAGAACAAGTCCGAAGCTCTCATGAAATCATAAACCACTTTTCATTTTGCTCGTTTTCAATTGAATTAGACTAGCCGTTCGCCAAAAACGAACAAACTCGAAGTTATCATTAAATAAAAACCAATTTTTATTGGCTTGATTCTAATTGAATTAGACTAGCAATTCCCTAAAAACGATCAAATCCAAAGCTATCATGAAATCAAAATTCACTTTCATTAGCTTGATTCCAATCGAATTAGGCTGGCTTTTTCCAAAAAACGAACAAACCCGAAGTTATCATGAAATCAAAAACCATTTTTTTTGCTCAATTCCAATCTAATTAGACTAGCAATTCGCCAAAAATGAAAAAACCCATAGTTAACGTGAAATCAAAAACCACTTTTCAGTGGCTCGATTCCAATCGAATTAGACAAGCAATTCGCCAAAAACTAACAAACCGAATGTTATCAAGAAATCAAAAACCACTTTTCATTGGCTTGATTCCAATCGAATTAGACTTGCAATTCGCCGAAAATGAACAAACCTGAAGTTATCATGAAATCAAACATCACTTTTTGTTGGCTCGATTCCAATCGAATTGGACTAGTAATTCGCCAAAAACGAACAAACCCAAAGTTATCGTGAAATCAAAAACCACTTTTCCTTGGCTCGATTCCAATCGAATTAGACTAGCGATTCTCCAAAAATGAACAAACCCGAAGTTATCTTGAAATCAAAGACCACTTTTCATTGGCTCGATTCTAATCCAATTAGACCAGCAATTCGCCAAAAACAAACAAACCCGAAGTTATCATGAAATCAAAAACCACTTTTCATTTTCTCGTTTCAAATCAAATTAGACTAGCCGTTCGCCAAAATCGAACAAACCCGAAGTTATCATTAAATCAAAAACCAATTTTTATTGGCTTGACTCCAATTGAATTGGACTAGCAATTCCCTAAAAATGATCAAATCCAAAGCTATCATGAAATCAAAAATCACTTTTCATTAACTCGATTCCAATTGAATTAGACTGGCTTTTTACCAAAAACGAACAAACCCGAGATTATCATGTAATCAGAAACCACTTTTTTTGGCTCAATTCCGATGGAATTAGACTTGTAATTCGCCAAAAATGAAAAACCCGAAGTCAATGTGAAATCAAAAACCACTTTTCATTAGCTTGATCACAATCGAATTAGACAAGCAATTCGCCAAAAACGAACAAACCCGAAGTTACCATGAAATCAAAACCACTTTTCATTGGCATGATTCCAATAGAATTAGACTAGCAATTCGCCAAAAACTAACAAACCAAATGTTTTAATGAAATCAAAAACCACTTTTCATTGGTCGATTCCAATCGAATTAGACTTGCAATTCGCCAAAAATGAACAAACCCAAAGTTTTCATAAAATCAAAATCCACTTTACACTAGCTCAATTCCAATCGAATTAGACTAGTACGCCAAAAACGAACAAACCCTAAGCCATCATGAAATCAAAATTGACTTTTCATTGGCTCGATTCGAATCGAATTAGACTAGAGTTCGGGAAAAATGAACAAACCCGTAGTTGTCATTTAAATCAAAAACCACTTTCCGTTGGCTCGATTCCAATCAAATTAGACTAGAAATTAGCCAAAAAAGAACAAACCAGAAGTTATCATGAAATCAAAAATCACTTTTCATTGGCTCGATTACAATCGAATTAGACCAGCAATTTGCCAAAAATGAACGAACCCGAAGCAACCATGAAATCAAGAACCACTTTTCATTGGCTCGATTCCAATCGAATTAGACTAGCAATTCGCCAAAAACGAACAACCTCGAAGTTATCATGAAATCAAAAACAACTTTTCATTGGCTTGATTCCAATCGAAGTAGACTTGTAATTCGCCAAAATTGAACAAACTCGAAGCTATCATGAAATCAAAAATCACTTTTCATTGGCTTGTTTCCAATTGAATCAGACTAGCCGTTCGCCAAAAACGAACAAACTCAAAATTATCAAGAAATTAAAAACCACTTTTCATTGGCTCGATTCCAATCGAATTAGACTAGCAATTCTCCAAAAACGAACAAACCCGAATTTATCATGAGATCAAAAACCACTTTTCATTGACTCGATTCCAATTGAATTAGACTAGAAATTCGCCAAAAATGAACAAGCCCGAAGTTATCATGAAATAAAAAACCAATTTTTTTTGCTCAATTCTGATCGAATTAGACTAGCAGTTCCCCAAAAATGAAAAAACCCATAGTTAACGTGAAATCAAAAACTACTTTTCATTGACTCGATTCCAATCGAATTAGACAAACAATTTAACAAAAACGAACAAACCCGAAGTTATCATGAAATAAAAAACCACTTTTCATTAGCTTGATTGCAATTGAATTAGACTAGCAATTCGTAGCAGCGAACAAATTTGAATATCATGATATCAAAACAGTTTTTATTGGCTCGATTCCAATCGAATTGGGCGCGCAATTCGCCAAAAACGAACAAACCCGAAGTTATCATGAAATCAAAAATCACTTTTTATTGGCTCCATTCCAATCAAATTCGACTAGCAATTTTCCAAAAATGAACGAACTCGAAGTTATCATGAAATCAAAAACTACTTTTCATTGGCTCGATTCCAATCGAAATAGACTTGTAATTTGCTAAAAATGAACAATCTCGAAGCTATCATAAAATCAAAAACCACTTTTAATTGGTTTGATTCCAATCGAATTAGACTAGCAATTCGCCAAAAATGAACAAACCCGAAGTTATCATGGAATCAAAGACCACATTTCATTGGCTGGATTCCAATCCAATTAGACTAGCAATTTACCAAAAAGTAACAAACCCGAAGTTATCATGTAATCAAAAATCACTTTTCATTTGCTCGATTCCAATCGACTTTGACTAGCAATTCGGCAAAAATGAAAAAACCCGAAGTTATTATGAAATCAAAAATCACTTTTCATTGGCTCGATTCTAATTGAATTAGACAAGCAATTTGCCAAAAACGAACAAACCCGAAGTTATTATGAAATCAAAAATCACTTTTCATTGGCTCGATTCTAATTGAATTAGACAAGCAATTTGCCAAAAACGAACAAACCCGAAGTTATTATGAAATCAAAAATCACTTTTCATTGGCTCGATTCTAATTGAATTAGACAAGCAATTTGCCAAAAACGAACAAACCCGAAGTTATTATGAAATCAAAAATCACTTTTCATTGGCTCGATTCTAATTGAATTAGACAAGCAATTTGCCAAAAACGAACAAACCCGAAGTTATTATGAAATAAAAAACCACTTTTCATTGGCTTGATTGCAATCGAATTAGACTAACAATTCGTAGCAGCGAACAAATTTGAATATCATGAAATCAAAACAGTTTTCATTGGCTCGATTCCAATCGAATTGGGCTCGCAATTCGCCAAAAACGAACAGACCAGAAGTTATCATGAAATAAAAAATCACTTTTCATTGGCTCGATTCCAATCAAATTGGACTAGCAATTTTCCAAAAATGAACGAACTCGAAGTTATCATGAAATCAAAAACTACTTTTCATTGGCTTTATTCCAATTGAAATAGACTTGTAATTTGCCAAAAATGAACAATCTCGAAGCTATCATAAAATCAAAAACCACTTTTAATTGGCTTGATTCCA
>NW_019259546.1:38568-49348 GCF_002742605.1 Olea europaea var. sylvestris
GAATCGAACCGAATTAGACTAGAGTTCGCCAAAAATGAACAAACCCAAAGTTGTCATTTAAATCAAAAACCACTTTTCATTGGTTCAATTCCAATCGAATTAGACTATCAATTCGCCAAAAAAGAACAAACCAGAAGTTATCATGAAATCAAAAACCACTTTTTATTGGCTCCATTCCAATCGAATTAGACTACCAATTTGCCAAAAATGAACAAACCCGAAGCAATCATGAAATCAAAAACCACATTTCGTTGGCTCGATTCCAATCGAATTAGACTTGCAATTCGTCAAAATCGAAAAAAACTCGAATTTATCATGACGATTCCAATCGAATTAGACTAGCAATTGGCCAAAAATGAACAAACCTGAAGCTACCATGAAATCAAAAACCACTTTTCATTGGGCTGATTCCAATTGAATTAGACTTGCAATTCGCTAAAAATGAACAAACCCGAAGTTATACTGAAATCAAAAATCACTTTTTACTGGCACGATTCCGATAGAATTAGACTAGCAATTCGCCAAAAACTAGCAAATCGAATGTTATAATGAAATCAAAAACCACTTTTCATTGGTCGATTCCAATCGAATTAGACTAGCAACTCGCCAAAAATGAACAAACTCGAAGCAATCACGAAATCCGAAACCACTTTAAATTGGCTCAATTCCAATCGAATTAGACTAGCAGTTAGCCCAAAATGAACAAAACCTAAGCCATCATTAAATAAAAAATTACTTTTCATTGGCTCGATTCGAATCGAATTAGACTAGAGTTCGGCAAAAAGGAACAAACCCGATGTTGTCATTTAAATCAAAAACAACTTTTCATTGGCTCGATTCGAATCGAATTAGACTAACAACTCGCCAAAAATGAACAAACCAAAAGTTATCATGAAATCAAAAATCACTTTTCATTGGATCGATTCCATTCGAATTAGACTAGCAATTCGCTAAAAACGAACAAATCGAAGCAATAATGAAACAAAAAACCACTTTTCATTGGCTCGATTGCAATTGAATTAGACTAGCAATTCACAGCACTGAACAAATCCGAAGTTATCATGAAATCAAAAACACATTTCATTGGCTCGATTCCAATCGAATTAGACAAGCAATTCGCTAAAATCGAACAAACTCGAAGTTGTCATGAAATCAAAAATTACTTTTCATTGTCTCGTTTCCAATAGAATTAGACTAGTAATTCGCCAAAAACTAACAAACCGAATGTTATCAAGAACTCAAAAACCACTTTTCATTGGCTCGATTGCAATCGAATTAGACTAGCAATTCGCAGCAACGAACAAATCCGAAGTTAACATGAAATCAAAAACACTTTTCATTTGCTTGATTCCAATCGAATTAGACTCGCAATTCGCCAAAAATGAACAAACCCGAAGTTATCATGAAATCAAAAACCATTTTTCATTGGATCGATTCCAATCGAATTAGACTAACAATTTGCCAAAAATGAACAAACTCGAAGTTATCATGAAATCGAAAACAACTTTTCATTAGCTCGATTCCAATCGAAATAGACTTGCAATTCGCCAAAAATGAACAAACTCGAAGCTATCATGAAATCAAAAACCACTTTTAATTGGCTTGATTCCAATCGAATTGGACTAGCAATTCACCAAAAATGAACAAACCCGAAGTTATCATGAAATCAAAGACCACATTTCATTGGCTCGATTCCAATCCAATTAGACTAGCAATTTGCCAAAAATGAACAAAGCCGAAGTTATCATGGAATCAAAAACCACTTTTCATTTGCTTGATTCCAATCGACTTAGACTAGCAATTCGGTAAAACTGAAAAAACCCAAAGTTATCATGAAATCAAAAATTTTTTTGGCTTGATTCCTATCGAATTAGACTAGTAATTCGTCAAAAATGAAAAAACCCGTAGTTATCATGAAATTAAAAACCACTTTTTGTTGGCTCGTTTCCAGTCGAATTAGACTAGCCGTTCGCCAAAAATGAGCAAACCCGAAGTTATCATGAAATCAAAGGCCACTTTTCATTGCCTCGATTCCAATCCAATTAAACTAGCAATTCGTAAGAAATGAACAAACCTGAAGTTATCGTGAAATCAAAAACCTCTTTTCATTTGCTCGATTTAGACTAGTTGTTCACCAAAAACGAACAAAGCCGAAGTAATTATGAAATCAAAAACCACTTTTCATTGTCTAGATTCCAATCGAATTAGACTAGCAATTCGCCAAAAACGAACAAATCCGTAGTTATCATGAAATCAAATACCACTTTTTGTTGGCTCGATTCCAACAGAATTAGACTAGTTATTCGCCAAAGCTAACAAACTGAATGTTATCAAGAAATCAAAAACCACTTTTCATTGGCTTGATTCCAATCGAATTAGACTAGCAATTCGTCAAAAACGAACAAACCCAAAGCTATCGTGAAATCAAAAACCACTTTTCATTGGCTCGATTCCAATCGAATTAGACTAGCGATTTCCCAGAAATGAACAAACCCGAAGAATTCATGAAATCAAAGACCACTTTTCATTGGCTCGATTCCAATCCAATTAGACTAGCAATTCGTCGAAAATGAAAAAACCCGAAGTTAGCATGAAATCAAAAATCACTTTTCATTTGCTCGTTTCCAATCGAATTAGGCTAGCCGTTTGCCAAAAATGAACAAACTTGAAGTTATCATTAAATCAAAAACCAATTTTTATTAGCTCGATTCCAATTGAATTAGACAACCAAATCCCTAAAAATGATCAAATCCAAAGATATCACGGAATCAAAAATCACTTTTCATTAGCTCGATTCCAATCGAATTAGACGGGCTTTTTCCCAAAAATGAACAAACCCGAAGTTGTCATGTAAGCAAAAACCACTTTTTTTGGCTCGATTCCGATCGAATTAGACTAGCAATTCGCCAAAAATGAAAAAACCCGAAGTTAACGTGTAATCAAAAACCACTTTTCATTGGATCGATTCCAATCGAACAAGACAAGCAATTCGTCAAAAATGAACAAATCCGAAGTTATCATGAAATCAAAAACCACTTTTCATTGGCACGATTCCAATAGAATTAGACTAGCAAGTCATCAAAAACTAACAAACCGAATGTTATAATGAAATCAAAAACCACTTTTCATTGGTCGACTCCAATCGAATTAGATTAGCAATTCGCCAAAAATGAACAAGCCCGAAGTTATCATGAAATCAAAAACCACTTTACATTGGCTTGATTCCAATCGAATTAGACTAGCAGTTCGCCAAAGAAGAACAAACCCTACGCCATCATTTAATCAAAAATGACTTTTCATTGGCTCGATTCGAATCGAATTAGACTAGAGTTCGGCAAAAATGAACAAACCTGGAGTTGTCATTAAAATCAAAAACCACTTTTTATTGGCTCGATTCCAATCGAATTAGACTAACAATTCGTCAAAAAAGAACAAACCAGAAGTTATCAAAAACCACTTTTCAAAAACCACTTTTCATTGGCTCGATTCCAATCGAATTAGACTAGCAATTTGCCAAAAACAAACAAATCGAATCAATCATGAAATAAAAAACCACTTTTCATTGGCTCGATTGCAATCGAATTAGACTAGCAATTCGCAGCAACGAACAAACTCGAAGTTATCATGAAATCAAAAACATTTTTCATTGGCTCGATTCCAATCGAATTAGACTAGCAATTCGCCAAAAACGAACAAACCCGAAGTTATCATGAAATCAAAAACCACTTTTCATTGGCTCGATTCCAATCGAATTAGACTAGCAATTTGCCAAAAATGAACAAACTCGAAGTTATCATGAAATCAAAAACAACTTTCCATTCGCTCGATTCCAATCGAAATAGACTTGCAATTCGCCAAAAATGAACAAACTCGAAGCTACCATGAATTGAAAAATCACTTTTCATTGGATGTATTCCAATCGAATTAGACTTGCGATTCGCCAAAAATGAACAAACCCGTAGTTATCATGAAATCAAAAACCACTTTTCGTTGGCTCGTTTCCAGTCGAATAAGACTAGCCGCTCGTCAAAAATGAACAAACCCGAAGTTATCATGAAATCAAAGACCACTTTCATTGGCTCGATTCCAATCCAATTAGGCTAGCAGTTCGCCAAAAATGAACAAACATAAAGTTATCATGAAATCAAAAACCACTTTTCATTTGTTTGATTTAGACAAGTCGTTCGCCAAAAACGAACAAACCCGAAGTTATCATGAAATCAAAAACCACTTTTCATTGGCTAGATTCCAATCGAATTAGACTAGCAATTCGCCAAAAATGAACAAACCCGTTGTTATCATGAAATCAAAAATTACTTTTCATTGGCTCGTTTCCAATAGAATTAGACTAGTAATTCGCCAAAAACTAACAAACCGAATGTTATCAAGAACTCAAAAACCACTTTTCATTGGCTCGATTGCAATCGAATTAGACTAGCAATTCGCAGCAACGAACAAATCCGAAGTTACCATGAAATCAAAAACACTTTTCATTGGCTCGATTGCAATCGAATTAGACTAGCAATTCGCAGCAACGAACAAATCTGAAGTTATCATGAAATCAAAAACACTTTTCATTGGCTCGATTACAATCGAATTAGACTAGCAATTCGCAGCACCGAACAAATCCAAAGTAATCATGAAATAAAAAACACTTTTCATTGGCTCGATTCCAATCGAATTAGACTAGCAATTCGCTAAAGTCGAACAAACCAGAAGTTATCATGAAATCAAAAACCACTTTTCATTGGTCGTTTCCAACCGAATTAGACTAGCAATTCACCAAAAACGAACAAACCTAAAGTTATCATGAAATTAAAAACCACTTTACATTGGCTCGATTCCAATCGAATTAGACTAGCAATTCGCCAAAAAAGAACAAACCAGATGTCATCATGAAATTAAAAACCACTTTTCATTGGCTCGATTCCAATCGAATTAGACTAGCAATTCGCAAAAATGAACAAGCCCAAAACAATCATGAAATAAAAAACCACTTTTCACTGGCTCGAATGCAATCGAATTAGACTAGGATTCCCAGCAACGAACAAATCCGAAGTTATCATGAAATCAAAAAACACTTTTCATTGGCTCGATTCCAATCGAATTAGACTAGCAATTAGCCAATGTCGAACAAACCAGAAGTTATCATGAAATCAAAAACCACATTTCATTGGTCATTTCCAAGCGAATTAGCTAGCAATTCGCCAAAAACGAACAAACCTGAAGTTATCATGAAATCAAAAGCCACTTTACATTGGCTCGATTCCAATCGAATTAGACTAGTAATTCGCCAAAAAAGAACAAACCAGAAGTCATCATGAAATTTAAAACCACTTTTCGTTGGCTCGATTCCAATCGAATTAGACTAGCAATTCGCCAAAAATGAACAAACCCGAAGCAATCATGAAGTAAAAAATCACTTTTCATTGGCTCGATTGCAATCGAATTAGACTAGGATTCCCTGCAACGAACAAATCCGAAATTATCATGAAATCAAAAACACTTTTTGTTGGCTCGATTCCAATCGAATTAGACTAGCAATTTACCAAAAACGAACAAACCCGAAGTTATCATGAAATCAAAAACCACTTTTCATTGGCTCGAATCCAATCGAATTAGACTAGCAATTCGCCAAAAACGAACAAACCTGATGCTATCGTGAAATCAAAAACCGCTTTTCATTGGCTCGATTCCAATCGAATTAGACTAGCGATTCACCAAAAATGAACAAACCTGAAGTTTTCATGAAATTAAAGACCACTTTTCATTGGCTCGATTCCAATCCAATTAGAACTGGCAATTCGCCAAAAATGAACAGACCCGTAGTTATCATGAAATCAAAAACCACTTTTCATTGGCTCGTTTCCAATAGAATTAGACTAGTAATTCGCCAAAAACTAACAAACCTAATGTTGTCAAGAAATCAAAAACCACTTTTCATTGGCTCGATTGCAATCGAATTAGACTAGCAATTCGCAGCAACGAACAAATCCGAAGTTATCATGAAATCAAAAACACTTTTCATTGGCTCGATTCCAATCTAATTAGACTAGAAATTCGCCAATATCGAACAAACCCGAAGTTATCATGAAATCAAAAATCACTTTTCATTGGTCGTTTCCAATCGAATTAGACTAGCAATTTGCCAAAAATGAACAAACCTGAAGTTATCATGAAATCAAAAACCACTTTACATTGGCTCGATTCCAATCGAATTAGACTAGCAATTCGCCAAAAAAGAACAAACCAGAAGTCATCATGAAATTAATAACCCCTTTTCATTGGCTCGATTGTAATCGAATTAGACTAGCAATTCGCAGCAACGAACAAATCCGAAGTTATCATGAAATCAAAAACACTTTTCATTGGCTCGATTGCAATCGAATTAGACTAGCAATTCGCAACAACGAACAAACCCGAAGTTATCCTGAAATCAAAGACCACTTTTCATTGGTCGTTTCAACAACGAACAAACCCGAAGTTATCATCAAATCAAAAACCACTTTTCATTGGTCGTTTCCAATCGAATTAGACTAGCAATTCGCCAAAAACGAACAAACCTGAAGTTATCATGAAATCAAAAACCACTTTACATTGGCTCGATTCCAATCGAATTAGACTAGTAATTCGCCAAAAAAGAACAAACCAGAAGTCATCATGAAATTTAAAACCACTTTTCATTGGCTCGATTCCAATCGAATTAGACTAGCAATTCGCTAAAAATGAACAAACCCGAAGTAATCATGAAGTAAAAAATCACTTTTCATTGGCTCGATTGCAATCGAATTAGACTAGGATTCCCTGCAACGAACAAATTCGAAATTATCATGAAATCAAAAACACTTTTCGTTGGCTCGATTCCAATCAAATTAGACTAGCAATTCGCCAAAAATGAACAAACCTGAAGTTATCATGAAATCAAAAACCACTTTACATGGGCTCAAATCCAATCGAATTAGACTAGCAATTCGCCAAAAAAGAACAAACCAGAAGTCATCATGAAATTTAAAACCACTTTTCACTGGCTCGATTCCAATCGAATTAGACTAGCAATTCGCCAAAAATGAGCAAACCCGAAGAACTCATGAAGTAAAAAACCACTTTGCATTGGCTCGATTGCAATCGAATTAGACTAGGATTCCTTGCAACGAATAAATCCAAAATTATCATCAAATCAAAAACACTTTTCGTTGGCTCGATTCCAATCGAATTATACTAGCAATTTGCCAAAAACGAACAAACCCGAAGTTATCATGAAATCAAAAACCACTTTTCATTGGCTCAAATCCAATCGAATTAGACTAGCAATTCGCCAAAAACGAACAAACCCGATGCTATCGTGAAATTAAAAACCACTTTTAATTGTCTTGATTTCAATCGAATTAGACTAGAAATTCGCCAAAAATGAACAAACACGAAGTTATCAAGAAATCAAAGACCACATTTCATTGGCTCGATTCCTATCCAATTAGACTAGCAATTTGCCAAAAATGAACAAACCCGAAGTTATCATGGAATCAAAAACCACTTTTCATTTGCTCGATTCCAACCGACTTAGACTAGCAATTCGGCAAAAATGAAAAAACCTGAAGTTATCATGAAATCAAAAACTTTTTTTGGCTCGATTTCGATCGAATTAGACTTACAATTCGCCAAAATAAAAAAAACCCAAAGTTATCATGAAATCAAAAACCACTTTTCAATGGCTCGATTCCAATCGAATTAGACTAGCAATTGGCCAAAAACGAACAAACCTGAAGCTACCATGAAATCAAAAACCACTTTTCATTGGGCTGATTCCAATTGAATTAGACTTGCAATTCGCTAAAAACGAACAAACCCGAAGTTATAATGAAATCAAAAACCACTTTTCAGTTGCTCGATTCCAATCGAATTAGACTAGCCATTCGTAAAAAACGAACAAACCCGAAGTTAACATGAAATCAAAAACCGCTTTTTGGCTCGTTTCCAATCGAATTAGACTAGCAATTCGCCAAAAACGAACAAACCCAAAGCTATATTGAAATCCATAATCAGTTTTCATTGGCTAGATTCCAATCGAATTAGACTAGCAATTCGCCAAAAACGAACAAACCCGTAGTTATCATGAAATCAAAAACCACTTTTCGTTGGCTCGTTTCCGGTCGAATTAGACTAGCCGTTCGCCAAAAATGAACAAACCTGAAGTTAACATGAAATCAAAGACCACTTTTCATTGGCTCGATTCCAATCCAATTAGACTAGCAATTCGCCAAAAATGAACAAACCTGAAGCTATCATGAAATCAAAAACCACTTTTCATTTACTAGATTTGGACAAGTAGTTCGCCAAAAACGAACAAATCCGAAGTAATCATGAAATCAAAAACCACTTTTCATTGGCTAGATTCCAATCGAATTAGACTAGCAATTCGCCAAAAACGAACAAACCCGAACTATCGTGATCAAAAACCACTTTTCATTGGCTCGATTCCAATTGAATTAGACTAGTGATTCCCTAAAAACAAACAAACCCGAAGTTTTTACGAAATCAAAAACCACTATTCATTGGCTCGATTCCAATCCAATTAGACTAGCAATTCCCCAAAAACGAACAAACACAAAGTTAGCATAAAATCAAAAACCACTTTTCATTTGCTCGTTTCCAATCGAATTAGACTAGCCGTTCGCCAAAAACAAACAAACTTGAAGTTATCATTGAATCAAAAACCAATTTTTATTGGCTCGATTGGAATGGAATTAGACTAGCAAATCCCTAAAAACGATCAAATCCAAAGCTATCATGAAATCAAAAATCACTTTTCATTAGCTCGATTCCAATCGAATTAGACTGGCTTTATCCCAAAAAGAACAAACCCGAAGTTATCATGAAATCAAAAACCACTTTTTTTTGGCTCAATTCCGATCGAATTAGACTAGCAATTCGCCAAAAATGAAAAAACCCAAATTTAACGTGAAATCAAAAACCACTTTTCATTGGCTCGATTCCAATCGAATTAGATAAGCAATTCGTCAAAAATGAACAAACCCGAAGTTATCATGAAATCAAAAACCACTTTTCGTTGGCACGATTCCACTAGAATTAGACTAGCAATTCGCCAAAAACTAAAAAACCGAATGTTATAATGAAATCAAAAACCACTTTTAATTGGTTGATTCCAATCGAATTAGACTAGCAATTCGCCAAAAACTAAAAAACCGAATGTTATAATGAAATCAAAAACCACTTTTAATTGGTTGATTCCAATCGAATTAGACTAGCAATTCGCCAAAAATGAACAAACCCGAAGCAATCACGAAATCAAAAACCACTTTAAATTGGCTCAATTCCAATCGAATTAGACTCGCAGTTCGCCCAAAATGAACAAAACCTAAGCCATCATTAAATCAAAAATGACTTTTCATTAGCTCGATTCGAATCGAAATAGACTAGAGTTCGTCAAAAAGGAGCAAACCCGAAGTTGTCATTTAAATCAAAAACCACTATTCATTAGCTCGATTCAAATTGAATTAGACTAACAATTCGCCAAAAACAAACAAACCAGAAGTTATCATGAAATCAAAAACCACTTTTCATTGGCTCGATTCCAATCGAATTAGACTAGCAATTCGCCAAATAAGAACAAACCGAATCAATCATTAAATAAAAAACCACTTTTCATTGGCTCGATTACAACCGAATTAGACTAGCAATTCGTAGCAACGAACAAATTCAAAGTTATCATGAAAACAAAAACACTTTTCATTGGCTCGATTCCAATCGAATTAGACTTGCAATTTAGCTAAAAATGAACAAACCCGAAGTTATAATGAAATAAAAAACCACTTTTCAGTTGCTCGATTCCAATCAAATTAGACTAGCCATTCGCATAAAAGGAACAAACTCGAACTTATCATGAAATCAAAAACCACTTTTTGGCTCGATTCCAATCGAATTAGACTAGCAATTCGCCAAAAACGAACAAGACCAAAGCTATATTGAAATCCAAAACTAGTTTTCATTGGCTAGATTCCAATCGAATTAGACTAGCAATTCACCAAAAACGAACAAACCCGTAGTTATCATGAAATCAAAAACCACTTTTCGTTGGCTCGTTTCCAGTCGAATTAGACTAGCCGTTCGTCAAAAATGAACAAGCCCGAAGCAATCATGAAATCAAAAACCACTTTAAATTGGCTCAATTCCAATCGAATTAGACTAGTTGTTCGCCCAAAATGAACAAAACCTAAGCCATCATTAAATCAAAAATGACTTTTCATTGGCCCGATTCGAATCGAATCAGACTAGAGTTCGGCAAAAAGGAGCAAACCCGAAGTTGTCATTTAAATCAAAAACCACTTTTCATTGGCTCGATTCCAATTGAATTAGACTAACAATTCGCCAAAAACAAACAAACCAGAAGTTATCATGAAATCAAAAACCACTTTTCATTCGCGCGATTCCAATCGAATTAGACTAGCAATTCGCCAAATAAGAAAAAACCGAATCAATCATTAAATAAAAAACCACTTTTCATTGGCTCGATTGCAACCGAATAAAGCTAGCAATTCGTAGCAACGAACAAATTCGAAGTTATCATGAAAACAAAAACACTTTTCATTGGCTCGATTTCAATCGAATTAGACTTGCAATTTAGCTAAAAACGAATAAATCCGAAGTTATAATGAAATCAAACACCACTTTTTAGTTGCTCAATTCCAATCGAATTAGACTAGCCATTCGCATAAAAGGAACAAACTCGAACTTATCATGAAATCAAAAACCACTTTTTGGCTCG
>NW_019259547.1:0-1060 GCF_002742605.1 Olea europaea var. sylvestris
AAAAATCGCACCAGGGGCGATTTTGTCATTCGTCGCGACGATTTCGGAATGGGCCGAAATTTGCCTGGTTGATTGGAAACGGCCCATGAAATTGGACTTGGGGCACAGACCCGGGATCACGGGATTTAAGCCAAATTCCTTCCTTTGGGCCTCCGAATAATTAGTTTCTGAATTAATTATGACAGGTTGAAGAAGTGCTGGACAGAAAATTAACGAAGCAAAACTGCACCAGGGGCAATTTTGTCATTTATCGTGACGGTATCGGAAGGGGCCGAAATTTGGTAGGTTGATTGGAAACAGCTCGCGAAATTGGATTCGGGGCACAGACTCAGGATCATGGGACTTTAGTCGAATTCCTTCGTTTGGGCCTCTGAATAGTTAATTTCCGTATTAATTATGTCAAGTTGAAGAAGGGCTGGACAGAAAATTAACAAAGCAAAATTGCACTAGGGGCAATTTTGTCATATGTCGTGACTATATCGGAATGGGCCGAAATTTGACAGGTTGATTGGAAACGGCCCGAGAAATGGACTTGAGGCACAAACCTGGGATCACGGGATTTTAGCTAAATTCCTTCGTTTGGGCCTCCGAATAATTAATTTTCGTATTAATTATGTCAGGTTCTTCAACCGCACTAGGGGTAATTTTGTCACTTGTCGGGGCGGTTTTGGAATGGGCCAAAATTTGGCGGGTTGATTGGAAATGGCCCGTGAAATTGGACTCGGGGCATAGACACAGGATCACGGGATTTTAACCAAATTCCTTCGTTTGGGCCTCCGAATAATTAATTTCCATATTGATTATGTCCGGTTGAAGAAGTGCTGGACAGAAAATTAAGAAAGCAAAACCGCACCATGTGTAATTTTGTCATTTGTCACGATGGTGTTGGAATGGGCCGAAATTTGGCAGATTGATTGGAAAGGGCCCGCGAAATTGGACTAGGGGCACAGACCCGGGATCACGGGATTTTAGCTAAATTCCTTCGTTAGGGCCTCTAAATAATTATTTTCTTATTAATTATGTCAGGTTGAAAAAGTGCTGGACAGAAAATTAACAAAGC
>NW_019259548.1:0-1060 GCF_002742605.1 Olea europaea var. sylvestris
CGCGGTTTTTGTTTCCAATCAACCAGTCAAATTTTAGCCAATTCCGACACAGTCGCGAAAAATGACGAAATTACACCCGGGGCTTTTTTTATTCCCGATCAACCTGTCAAATTTGAGCCCATTCCGACACAGTCGAGAAAAATGACGAAATTGCTCCCTGCGCGATTTTTATTTCGGATCAAACTTCCAAATTCCAGCCAATTCCGACACAGTCGAGAAAAATGACGAAATTGCCCCTGGCACAGTATTTGTTTCCGATCAACCAGTCAAATTTTAGCCAATTCCGACACAGTCGTGAAAAATGACGAAATTACACCCGGCGCGGTTTTTGTTCCCGATCAACCTGTCAAATTTGAGCCCATTCCGACACAGTCGAGAAAAATGACGAAATTTCCGCCGGCGCGATTTTTATTTACGATCAAACTGAAAAATTTCAGCCAATTCCGACACAGTGGAGAAAAATGACGAAATTGCCGTCGGCGCGGTTTTTGTTTCCGATTAACCAGTGAAATTTAACCAATTCCGACACTGTCACAAAAAATGACGAAATTACACTCGGCGCTATTATTGTTCTCGATCAACCTGTCAAATTTGAGCCCATTCCGACACAGTCGAGAAAAATGACGAAATTGCCGCCGGCGTGATTTTTATTTCCAATCAAACGGCCAAATTTCAGCCAATTCCGACACAGTCGAGAAAAATGACGAAATTGCCCCCGGCGCGTTTTTTGTCTCCAATCAACCGGTCAAATTTTAGCAAATTCCGACACAGACGTGAAAAATGGCGAAATTACACCCGGCGTGGTTTTTATTCAGGATCAACCTGTCAAATTGAGCCCATTCCGACACAGTCGAGAAAAATGACGAAATTGCACCATGCGCGATTTTCGTTCACGATCAACCTGTCAAATTTGAGCCCATTACGTCACAGTCGCGAAAAATGACGAAATCGCCCACGAAGCGATTTTTATTTCCGAGCAACCCGTTAAATTTCAGCCCATTCCGACATCGTCGAGAAAAATGACGAAATTGCCCCCGGCGCAATTTTTGTTCCCGATCAA
>NW_019259549.1:0-1060 GCF_002742605.1 Olea europaea var. sylvestris
TGTATATTTAGAACGCTTGGAGAGTCGGCGGACGAAGAATTGAGCGTAACTTTTGTACACAGTGTCCGTTTTGGGCCCATAAGAACTTTTTGGAAAGTAACGACCATTTTGGATTGAACTCACAACTTCGACATGATGTACGAGGGATTTTGGCCATTCTTCGAAAGAATGAGCGCTTGTATATTTTGAACGCTTGGAGAGTCGGCGGACGAAGAGTTGGGCGTAACTTTTGCCCACGGTGTCCGCTTTGGGCCCAAAGAACTTTTTGAAAATGTAGCGACCGTTTTGGATTGAACTCACCACTTCGTCGTGACGTACAAGGGATTTTGGTGATTTTTTGGAAGAATGAGCATTTGCATATTTAGAACGCTTGGAGGGTCGGCTGACTAAGATTTGAGCGTAACTTTTGCACACGGTGTTCGTTTTGGGCCCATAAGTACTTTTTGGAAATGTAGCGACCATTTTGGATTGAACTCACCACTTCTTCGTTACGTACCAGGCATTTTGGCCATCCTCCGAAAGAATGAGCGCTTGTATATTTATAATGCTTGGAGGGTCAGCGGACGAAGAATTGAGCGTAGCTTTTGTACACGGTGTCCGATTTGGGCCCATAAGAACATTTTGGAAATGTAGCGACCATTTTGGATTGAACTCACAACTTCGTCGTGACTTATGAGGGATTTCGGCCATATTTCAAAAGAATGAGCACTTGCATATTTGGAACGCTTGGATTGTCGGCATACGAAGAATTGAGCGTAAGTTTTACACACGGTGTCCGTTTTGGGCCCATAATTACTTTTTGGAAATGTAGCGATCGTTTTTGATTGAACTCACCACTTCGTCGTGACGTACGAGGGATTTTGGCCATCCTTCGAAAGAATGAGCGCTTGTATATTTAGAACGCTTCGAGGGTCGACGGACGAAGAATTGACTGTAACTTTTGCACACGGTGTTCGCTTTGGGCCCATAAGAACTTCTTGGAAATGTAGCGACCGTTTTGGATTGAATTCACCACTTCATCGTGACATATGAGGGATTTTAGCCATTTTTCGAAAGTATG
>NW_019259550.1:0-1060 GCF_002742605.1 Olea europaea var. sylvestris
ATTTATACGTCGACGATATTCAATAAATTATATTTAATTCACATACCCAATCTCGGTCCAGGCTCGGATCAGACATCTCCTCGCCTTGGGTGTGCGGAACGCCTAAATCCAGCACAAGACCCCGAGCCTCCTCTTCCATCGACGGCGTCAACTCAGGTAAGACTTCAAGCTAACATATTGACATTTCCACTAGCTAACAATCATGTGAACATATTTTAAACTACGTATAATATAAATCACAACTGCATAATACTTACCTGCGGATCGTTGAGGAAGGCCAATAACTGTTTCCCAGTGGGACATCCGTCCGCTCGCGAGGATCTCCAATGATGCATCAGAATGTATTGTGTCTCCCCTCGCTTCGCAAAGCGGGACCCCAATACAGGGACTGTCTCATACACCTAAATCTGCAACACATACACTTATTATACATAAATATAATATACTAAAACTTTGACTTTAATTATATTAAACATTTACTTGCACCGCTAAGGGCAATATATATGTATCGTATTTACGCATTGACCCCCCGGGCCTCGAGTGTGATCTGGTGAAAACATGTAAGGTGTCTTTGTAGCATCTCCGGCCCCATGGATAGTTGTTGAACGCATCGATGTCGTCAACAACTTTCAAATAAAAAATATCGATGACAGTTTTCTTGTGATGACAACTCATCACACTCTTAAGGATGTAGACCAGCCCAAGCTTCAATCTATCTAGCATCTGGTCGCACCCCCTGATCGTGACCATCAACTCGGGTAGATGCACCAACCCATGTCCCTGGAAGTACGTCTCGTACATCCTATTGCTTCTCTCAATGGTTGCATCGTCGCCCATAATTCTCTGTCTAGTGATCAAGCTAAACTCATACATCGAGAAACTGACGACCTTGCCCTCGAGGTCGAAGTGGAGGGAATCGCCATCGACTGGCCTCAGAAGCCGACATAGGAGTGCATCGATGATCTGTCCTGACTGCACCTCTTGCATCTGGTACAGTGGCCACAAGAAGGACTGTCGTAGCATATCTCCGTGATGATCATCGAGCAACTCCAACACAGCA
>NW_019259551.1:0-1060 GCF_002742605.1 Olea europaea var. sylvestris
AATTTTAGGATAATTTGGGAGGACTGACCTGTTGTAGAGAGAGATTGAGAAAAATGTGAATTCCTTGTGTGTTAAATTTTTGTGTGATTTGACAAATGCCAATAAGATGAAAATCAGTTGAAAAAACTTAAGTTAGGGGTCGATTTTTTAGAATACTTTAACAGGGACATTGCACTAATAATTGTATTAAAGGGAAAAATTCTGTCATGCAGCAAAGTTACCATATAAAACATCCCATTGAAGATACTTATTGAAAATCCCAGAAAGAAAACTGATAAGGGGATCAATTTAGTGCATAAAATAGAATATGCACAACAAACTTGAAATAACAGGTGTTTGAAACAGAAGATGCATTACATGCCTTGATTAAACCTAAATACTTGTTTAGAAAAATTAGACCTTTGACATGGATTATCTACTTAATTGATTCTTGAAGGTTGAAACAATAAAAAATAAAGGAATCATCATTTGTCTATGTGTTGAGATGTAATTATTAAAATCTAACCAAACTAGAAGGGGTGATGATTAGCATATATATTCAACATTAGATTAGATATTGGGAAAGAGTTAAAAGAATAAGCTTGGAAGTGTGCATCTCATGAGAGAAGAAAAGATAAAGTAGACCATTAAGGGTCGAGATCTGATGTTTTACGTGATTCTTCACACACACACATCAATGTTGCATTGGACAAGTAGAAATTAAATTCAGCATTATGATTTTAAAGCATTTCATGGTTAATATAAAAATTTCAATCCTAAGATCACGACAGATTATCTAACCATGTTTGTTTAAAACATTTATTTGAAGTTAGGTTATACTTTTGTTTGAGAACAAACAAATTAAATCTTGAATCACTTCAATGGTTTATTGATGAATCTCCACTTGCGCCTTCTCTTGTTTGCTCGAAAATCAAGTTTGAATTTTCAATTGATTGAATTCTTGTAAGTCCCTTTAAATCTCTCATAGAAACTATGGATTTTCCTCATTAGATGATAATAATTGATGAATATATATATATATATATATATATTGGAGAGGTTTTTCAATGTATTATGCTAT
>NW_019259552.1:0-1060 GCF_002742605.1 Olea europaea var. sylvestris
TCGGCCATTTTTCGAAAGAATGAGCACTGGCATATTTGGAACGCTTGGATTGTCGGCGTTCGAAGAATTGAGCGTAACTTTTGTGCACGGTGTCCGTTTTGGGCCCATAAGTACTTTTTGGAAAATTAGCGAACGTTTTGGATTGAACTCACTACTTCGTCGCGACGTATGAGGGATTTCGGCCATTTTCAAAATAATTAGCACTTGCATATTTAGAACTCTTGGGTTGTCGGCGTTCGATGAATTGAGCATAACTTTTGCACACGGTGTCCATTTTGGGCCCATAAGTACTTTTGGAAATGTAACAACCGTTTCGGATTGAACTCACAACTTCATCGTGATGTATAAGGGATTTCAGCCATTTTTCAAAAGAATGAGCACTTGCATATTTGGAACGCTTGGATTGTCGGCGTTCGAAGAATTGAGCGTAACTTTTGCACACGATGTCCGTTTCGGGCCAATAAGTACTTTTTGGAAGTGTAGCGACCGTTTTGGATTGAACTCACCACTTCGTCGTGACGTATAAGGGAATTCGGCCAATTTACGAAAGAATGAGCACTTGCATATTTTGAACGCTTGGATTGTCGGCGTTCGAAGAATTCAGCGTAACTTTTGCACACTGTGTCCGTTTTGGGCCCATAAGCACTTTTCGGAAATGTAGCGACCGTTTTGGATTGAACTCACAATTTCATCGTGATGTATAAGGAATTTCAGCCATTTTTCAAAAGAATAAGCACTTGCATATTTGGAACGCTTGGATTATCGACGTTCGAAGAATTGAGCATAACTTTTGCACACGGTGTCCGTTTCGGGCCCATAAGTACTTTTTGGAAGTGTTGCGACCGTTTTGGATTGAACTCACCACTTCGTCGTGACGTATAAGGGAATTCGGCCAATTTACAAAAGAATGAGCACTTGCATATTTTGAACGCTTGGATTGTCGACGTTCGAAGAATTCAGCGTAACTTTTGCACACTATGTCCGTTTTGGGCCCATAAGTACTTTTTAGAAATGTAGCGACCGTTTTGGATTGAACTCACCACTTCGTCGTGACGTATAA
>NW_019259553.1:0-1060 GCF_002742605.1 Olea europaea var. sylvestris
AATCAATATTAATCACATTTTTTATGAGTCTCACAATTTTTTAACCACATATTTCAAAAACTTCTATCACAATCTAATAAATATTTAATTTTAGTTCCCACCAAACACCAACTTAATATAATTAATCTTTGACTAATTTTATGAATTTGTTTCTTCTAATTAAAAGAATTTTTGGCAGAATTTGATCTAATATGATTTTCTCTAAAAGTACTTTCCAATATATAAAAAATTTTTAAAAATTAAATTTCAAACAAAAATTAATATAATTTCCTCCAAAAGTTCTTCCACAAAAAAATAAAATAAAATAAAACAAACCAACTCTCATACAAGCTCTAGACGATTCATTCATCTGGCTGTAAACTAGAGCCACGAGCAACGTTGGGAAAGTGATCCCATCTTTAATATCTGGAGTCTCCCTCAAAAGGCTATGCCCAACCAACCCTCAAAACAGCTCGAATGATGCATACACGAGTCTAATATTTGATGCAACCAATAGCCTGGTTCCAGGGAGGCGCGGCGGCTATGACCAAGGGATCCCTCATTGAATTAATTAATTTCTTTGCACAGTACGGATTTAAGCCCCTGTTTGATCCCCATTAAATTAAATTACATTACATTTCATTTTTCTCTCTCCTATTTTTAACCACACGATCTTCCATAAAATAATATTATATGTAAATCGAAAACTTTTCCTTCTTTTTCAACTACTCATTTTTCTAAAAAATACTAATTCCCCCATTTTCATTTTCAGGTAATGGGGATCAAACAGGGGCTAATTCTTTAAGGGCAATTATTTTTTTCAAAAGTTAGAGCTTTTTTAAGGTAAAATTATATTCGGAGAATGTTCTTTCTACTATTAAATTTGACAAATAAGAACAGCCTTTAATTTAAATTTTGGGGGTGGGATCGGAGGTTGGTAGTGATTTTAAAATGTTTTAATAGATTTAAGCAGTTAGATTAGCTTAAGTTAATGTTATTGTTATCCAATTTATTGGTAGGAGAAACAATCCTCAACATATTCACTCTTACCATTTTCGAATGCTATTTTCATTTTTATTTT
>NW_019259554.1:0-1060 GCF_002742605.1 Olea europaea var. sylvestris
TTCGTAATGACGTATTAAGGTTTTCAACCATTTTTTAAAGAACGACAACTCGCATATTTGGAACTCCTGGATTGTCGACCTTCCAACAAATGATCGTAACTTTTGCAGACGGTGTCCGTTTTGGGACCATAAGTACTTTTCAGAAATGTAGCGACCCTTCTGGATTGAACTCACCACTTCGTCGTGACGTATGAGGGATTTTGAACATTTTTTGAGGAACGTGCATCGCATATTTGGACTGACGGCGTTCGAAGAATTGAGCGTAGCTTTTGAACACAGTGTCTGTTTTAGGGACCATAAGTACTTTTCGGAATTGTAGCGACCGTTTCGGGTTTAGCTCACGATTTCGTAATGACGTATTAAGGTTTTCGACCATTTTTTAAAGAACGATAACTCGCATATTTGGAACTCCTGGATTGTCGACCTTCGAAGAAATGATCGTAACTTTTGCAGACGGTGTCCGTTTTGGGCCCATAAGTACTGTTGGAAAATGTAGCGACCCTTTTGGATTGAACTCACAACGTCGTCGTGACGTATGAGGGATTTTAACCATTTTTTGAGGAACGTGCACCTGCATATTTGGACTGACGGCGTTCGAAGAATTGAGCATAGCTTTTGCAGACAGCGTCCGTTTTTGGGACCATAAGTACTTTTCGGAATTGTAGCGACCGTTTCGGGTTTAGCTCACGATTTCGTAATGACGTATTAAGGTTTTCGACCATTTTTTAAAGAACGACAACTCGCAAATTTGGAACTCTTAGATTGTCGACCTTCGAAGAAATGATCGTAACTTTTGCAGACGGTGTCCGTTTTGGGACCATAAGTACTTTTCGGAAATGTAGCGACCCTTCTGGATTGAACTCACCACTTCGTCCTGACGTATGAGGGATTTTGACCATTTTTTGAGGAACGTGCACCTGCATATTTGGACTGACGGCGTTCGAGAAATTGAGCATAGCTTTTGAACACAGTGTCCATTTTTTGGACCATAAGTACTTTTCGGAAATGTAGCGACCGTTTCGGGTTTAGCTCACGATTTCGTAATGACGTATTAAGGTTT
>NW_019259555.1:0-1060 GCF_002742605.1 Olea europaea var. sylvestris
TAAAGTCTCTTGTGTTACCAATGTATCAAAGAAAAGGGATTTAATCCGTGAATTGTCCTCTATGTTGTGGTATAAATGATTAGGTCACACTTCAAGGGACAGAATGGAAATATTGGTAAAAACTGAGATACTTTCCCCTCTGGACTTCTTTGACTTTGACACTTATGAGGATTGTATAAGAGAAAAACTAACTAAGTATACAAGGAAATATTCTAGTAGGAGTAATGATATTTTGGACTTGATATGTATGGATATTAGTGGACCTTTGCCTTCCACTATATGTGGGAGCAAATACTTCATAACCTTAATTGATGATTTCTCACGATATGGATATGTCTACCCGATTAATAATAATCCCACGCATTTGAGAAATTTAAGATTCTAAAAATGGAAGTAGAGAAATAATATGGAAAAATATTAAAGTTGTAAGATTTGATCGCGATTAGGATATTTCGTAGGTTAAGGGAAAGGATCAAGTCTGATGCCTAAACCGCTTTAGTAGTGACAAATCCTAGGACTAGAATAGTTTTAATCGGAGGTTACCATACTTTTCTTTCCAAGCTAAAGTGTAAGAGATTGGTGGTAGTGAGTATTATAGCAAGTATGACGAGAGTGGTCAACACAAGTTTTTATAAGAGTGTGGAATGGTGCCCAATACACCATGCCAAAGACACCCGAGCAGAATGGTATCTCTGAAAGATATAATCGAACTCTGAAAGGTATGGTCAGGAGCATGATGAGTAGAACAAATTTGCTAGAGTATCTATAGGGTGAAACTTTGAAAACTATTATGTATATTTTGAACAAAGTTCCAAATAAAGCTCCTGCAAAGACACCTTTTGAATTATGGATAGGACGTAATCCAAGTTTGGCTTATTTTAAAGTTTGAAGATGTCCATCTCAGGTTATAATTTATAATCCATTTGAAAAGAAATTAGACCTGAAATCAACTCCTGGTTATTTCATTGGGTACCCAAAGAGATCGAAATGATATAAGTTTTACTGTCCAAGTCGTGGTACTAGAATTGTGGAGTCTATTACTGCTAAGTTTTTGGAGAAC
>NW_019259556.1:0-1060 GCF_002742605.1 Olea europaea var. sylvestris
CACTAATCGACACGAGTTCATTATTTCTAATTTGCAAATTACGAAATAAGATAAGAGCATTTAAAATTTTGAATTCTTCATAATTAACGCACATACCGTTTACCTCTTGATTCCTACTAGGCAATGGACCCTCATGATTGTCCAAGCACGGGTTAATGCCTCCTCCATTTAATTGAAAACAACAATTATAATATTAATGGACATGAATTCAATATTTATAGTTTGCATATTACGAAATGAGATAAGTGTATTTAAAATTTTGAATTCTTCAGAAGTCAATGCTAAACACACGTATAAGAAATCAAAAAACCAAACTATAATGTTATGTCGAGAATGACAGTTTATATCGAAAGATGATCATCTGTCGAGAATAACTGAAGCGAACTATCGGGAACGACAATTTATCACGACAGATGGGGCACATAACTGATCTTTTGAGAAGTTCTTGTGTGTCCAGAATTCATAACTATACAAACTTTAATTGTGACAAATTAAATAGTTTGCTTAGAAGATTTGATACCCACGCCTAACCTAGAAAAATATAATAAATAAGATAGGTTAGAATGACAAATATAATATAACAATCATCTTTTACAAATCAAACAAATTCAGAGGAATATGAAGTAAAAAAATAATAGAACGTAAAATATTTATTTAGAAAAATATAAAAAAATTATATATAACACCCAAAAAAATTAAAATGCCCAAAAAAATATAAACCCCAAAAAATGGAGAAATCCAAATTACCTGTAAATGAATTCTCCAAATAAAGTTGAACCCAAAATAGAGAACAATCCAACACATGGTCTAGATGTAGGGAACTCAAAATTGACGGTGCAATCTAAAAGAAAGAAAAATGAACATTAGTAAAAAAATTTGAAACAAAACCTTCAATCGAATGAAAAAAACGCATCTATTCGAAACATTACCTAAGATATTCTTCTTTCTTCTGTATTGACGTAATAAACGGGATCCCCATGTAAGAATTTGCACTCCATATAGTTTTCAAAGAATCAAGAGAGGAACCATAGAAAAGAAGAAAAAAGAAAGGAGAAATTTT
>NW_019259557.1:0-28032 GCF_002742605.1 Olea europaea var. sylvestris
GGCCAAAACCAAACAAACCCGAAGTTATCATGAAATGAAAAATTTCATTGGCTTGATTCCAATTGATTTAGACTAGCAATTCGCCAAAAACAAACAAACCCGAACTTATCATGAAATTAAAATCATGTTTTCATTAGCTCGATTCCAATCTCTTTAGACTAGCAATTCGTCAGAAACGAATAAACCCAAAGTTATCATGAAATGAAAAACCACTTTACTTTGGCTCAATTCCAATCGAATTGGACTAGCAATTCGCCAAAAACGAACAAACCCGAAGTTATCATGAAATCAAAATCCACTTTTCATTAGCTCAATTCCAATCGATTTATACTAGCAATTCTCCGAAAACGAACAAACCCGATGTTATCATGAAATGAAAAACCACTTTTCATTGGCTCGATTCCAATCGATTTAGACTAGCAATTCACCAAAATCGAACAAACCCAAAGTTATCATGAAATGAAAAGCCATTTTTCATTGGCTCGATTCCAATCGATTTAGACTAGCAATTCGCCAAAAATGAACAAACCCGAAGTTATCATGAAATCAAAAGCCACTTTTCATTGGCTCGATTCCAATCAAATTGGACTAGTAATTCGCTAAAAAGGAACCAACCCGAAGTTATCATGAAATGAAAATCACTTTTCATTGGCTCGATTCCAATCGAACTAGACTAGCAATTCGCTAAAAATGAACAAACCCGAAGTTATCATGAAATCAAAGTCATCTTTTCATTTGCTCAATTCCTATCAACTTAGAGTAGCAATTTCGTCGGAAACGAACAAACCCGAAGTTATCATGAAATGAAAAACCACTTTTCTTTGGCTCGATTCCAATCGAATTGGACTAGCAATTCGCCAAAAACGAACAAACCCGAAGTTATCATTAAATCAAAAGCCACTTTTCATTGGCTCGATTCCAATCGAATTGGACTAGCAATTTGCCAAAAATAAACATACCCGAAGTTATCATGAAATTAGAAGCCACTTTTCATTGGTTCGAGTCCAATCGATTTAGACTAACAATTCGCCAAAAATGAACAAATTCGAAGTTATAGTGAAATCAAAAACCACTTTTCATTAGCTTGATTCCAATCAAATTAGACGAGCAGTTCGTCAAAAATGAACAAACTCGAGGTTATCATGAAATGAAAACTGCCTTTCTTTGGCTCGATTCCAATCGATTTGGACTAGCAATTCGCGAAAAAAGAAGAAACCCGAAGTTATCATGAAATGAAAAACCACTTTTCTTTGGCTCGATTTCAATCGAATTAGATAGCGATTCGCCAAAAATGAACAAACCCGAAATTATAATGAAATCAAAAGCCACTTTTCACTTGCTCGATTCCAATCGATTTAGACTAGAAATTGGTCAAAACCAAACAAACTCGAAGTTATCATGAAATGAAAAACCACTTTTCGTTGGCTTGATTCCGATTGATTTAGACTAGCAATTCGCCAAAAACAAACAAACCCGAACTTATCATGAAATCAAAATCATGTTTTCATTAGCTCGATTCCAATCTATTTAGACTGGCAATTCGTCAGAAACGAACAAACCTGAAGTTATAATGAAATGAAAAACCAGTTTACTTTGGCTCGATTCCAATCGAATTGGACTAGCAATTCGCCAAAAACGAACATACCCGAAGTTATCGTGAAATCAAAATCAACTTTTCATTAGCTCAATTCCAATCGATTTAGACTAGCAATTCTCCGAAAACGAACAAACCCGAGGTTATCATGAAATGAAAAACCACTTCTCATTGGCTCGATTCTAATCGATTTAGACTAGCAATTCACCAAAATCAAACAAACCTAAAGTTTTCATGAAATGAAAATCCACTTTTCATTGGCTCAATTCCAATCGATTTAGACTAGCAATTCGCCAAAAATGAACAAACTCGAAGTTATCATGAAATCAAAAGCCACTTTTCATTGGCTCAATTCCAATCAAATTGGACTGGCAATTCACTAAAAAGGAACCAACCCGAAGTTATCATGAAATGAGAAATCACTTTTCATTATCTCGATTCCAATCGAATTAGACTAGCAATTCGCTAAAAATGAACAAACCCGAAGTTATCAAGAAATCGAAGTCATCTTTTCATTTGCTCAATTCCTATCTACTTAGAGTAGCAATTTCGTCGGAAACGAACAAACCCGAAGTTATCATGAAATGAAAAACCACTTTTCTTTGGCTCGATTCAAATCGAATTGGACTGGCAATTCGCCAAAAATGAACAAACCCGAAGTTATTATGAAATCAAAAGTCACTTTTCATTGGCTCGATTCCAATCGAATTGGACTAGCAATTCGCCAAAAACAAACATACCCGAAGTTATCATGAAATCAAGAGCCACTTTTCATCGGCTCGATTCCAATCGATTTAGACTAACAATTCGCTAAAAATGAACAAATTCGAAGTTATCGCGAAATCAAAAACCACTTTTCATTAGCTCGTTTCCAATCGAATTTGATGAGCAATTTGCCTAAATAGAACAAACCCAAAGTTATCATGAAATGAAAAATCGCTTTTCTTTGGCTCGATTCTAATCGATTTAGACTAGCAATTCGTCGAAAATGAAGAAGCCCAAAGTTATCATGAAATGAAAACCACTTTTCTTTGGCTCGATTTCAATCGAATTAGATAGCAATTCACCAAAAAGGAACAAACCCGAAGTTATCATGAAATCGAAAGCCACTTTTCACTTGCACGATTCCAATCGATGTAGACTAGAAATTTGCCAAAAACGAACAAACCGGAAGTTATCATGAAATGAAAATTCACTTTTCATTGGCTTGATTCCAATCGATTTAGACTAGCAATTTGCCAAAAATGAACAAACCCGAAGTTATCAAGAAATCAAAATCATCTTTTCATTAGCTCGACCCCAATCTATTTAGACTAGCAATTCGGTAGAAATGAACAAACCCGAAGTTATCATGAAATGAAAAACCACTTTTCTTTGACTCGATTCCAATCGAATTGGACTAGCAATTCGCCAAAAACGAACAAACTCAAAATTGTCATGAAATTAAAAGCCACTTTTCAATGGCTCGATTCCAATTGAATTGGACTGGCTATTCGCCAAAAACAAACATACCCGAAGTTATCATGAAATCAAAAGCCACTTTTCATTGGCTCGATTCCAATCGATTTGGACTAGCAATTCGCCAAAAACAAACATACCCCAAGTTATCATGAAATCAAAAGCCACTTTTCATTGGCTCGATTCCTATCGATTTAGACTAACAATTTGCCAAAAATGAACAAATCCGAAGTTATCGTGAAATCAAAAAGCACTTTTCATTAGCTCGATTCCAATAGAATTAGACGAGCAATTTGCCAGAAATGAACAAACCCGAAGTTATCATAAAATGAAAAACCGCTTTTCTTTGGCTCGACTCCAATCGATTTAGACTAACAATTCGCCGAAAATGAAGAAACCTGAAGTTATCATGAAATGAAAAACCACTTTTCTTTGGCTCGATTTCAATCGAATTAGATAGAGATTCGTAAAAAATAAACAAACCCGAAGTTATCATGAAATCAAAAGCCGCTTTTCACTTGCTCTATTCCAATTGATTTAGACTAGAAATTCGCCAAAAATGAACAAACACAAACTTATCATGAAATGAAAAACAACTTTTCATTGGCTTGATTCCAATCGATTTAGACTTGCAATTCGCCAAAAACAAACAAACCCGAAGTTATCATGAAATCAAAATCATCTTTTCATTATCTCCATCCCAATCTATTTAGACTATCAATTCACCAGAAACGAACAAACCCGAAGTTATCATGAAATGAAAAACCACCTTTCTTTGACTCGATTCCAATCGAATTGGACTAGCAATTCACCAAAAATGAACAAACCCGACGTTATCATCAAATCTAAAACCACTTTTCCTTAGCACGATTCCAATCAAATTGGACTAGCAATTCGCCAAAAACAAACATACCCGAAGTTATCATGAAATCAAAAGCCACTTTTCATTGGCTCGAGTCCAATTGATTTAGACTAACAATTCGCCAAAAATGAACAAATCCGAAGTTATAGTGAAATCAAAAACCACTTTTCATTAGCTCAATTCCAATCTCATTAGATGAGCAATTCACCAAAAATGAACAAACCCGAAGTGATAATGAACTCAAAAGCCACTTTTCACTTGCTCGATTCCAACCGATTTAGACTAGAAATTGGCCAAAACCGAACAAACCCGAAGTTATCATGAAATGAAAAACCACTTTTCATTGGCTCGATTCCAATTGATTTAGACTAGCAATTCACCAAAAACAAACAAACCTGAGGTTATCGTGAAATCAAAATCAACTTTTCATTTGCTCAATTCCAATCGATTTATACTAGCAATTCTCCGAAAACGAACAAACCCGAGGTTATCATGAAATGAAAAGCCACTTTTCATTGGCTCGATTCCAATCGATTTAGACTAGCAATTCGCCAAAATCGAACAAACTCGAAGTTATCTTGAAACGAAAAGCCACTTTTCATTGGCTCCATTCCAATCAATTTAGACTAGCAACTCGCCAAAAACGAACCAACCCAAAGTTATCATGAAATGTAACACCACTTTTCATTGGCTCGATTCCAATCGAATTAGACTAGCAATTCGCCAAAAAATGAACAAACCCGAAGTTATCATGAAATCAAAATCATCTTTTCATTAGCTCGATTCCTATCTATTTAGACTAGCAATTCGCCAGAAACGAACAAACCCGAAGTCATCATGAAATGAAAAACCACTTTTCTTTGGCTCGATTCCAATCGAATTGGACTAGCAATTTGCCAAAAACAAACAAACCCGAAGTTATCATGAAATCAAAGGCCACTTTTCATTGGCTCAATTCCATTCGAATTGGACTAGCAATTCGCCAAAAACTAACATATCCGAACTTATCATTAAATCAAAAGCCACTTTTCATTGGTTTGATTCCAATCGAGTTAGACTAACTATTTGCCAAAAATGAACAAATCCGAAGTTATCGTGAAATCAAAAACCACTTTTCATTAGCTCGATTCCAATCGAATTAGATGAGCAATTCGTCAAAAATGAACGAACCCGAAGTTATCATGAGATGAAAAACTACTTTTCTTTGGCTCGATTCCAATCGATTTAGACTAGCAATTCGTCAAAAATGAAGAAACCTGAAGTTATCATGAAATGAAAAACCACTTTTCTTTGGCTCGATTTGAATCGAATTAGATAGAAATTCGCCAAAAATGAACAAACCCGAAGTTATCATGAAATCAAAAGCCACTTTTCACTTGCCCGATTCCAATCGATTTAAACTAGAAATTCGCTAAAAATGAACAAACCCGAAGTTATCATGAAATGAAAAACCACTTTTCCTTGGCTCGATTCCAATCGATTTAGACTTGCAATTCGTCAAAAACAAACAAACCCGAAGTTATCATGAAATCAAAATCATCTTTTGATTAGCTCCATTCCAATCAATTTAGACTAGCAATTCGCCAGAAACGAACAAACCCGAAGTTATCATGAAATGAAAAACCACCTTTCTTTGGCTTGATTCCAATCGAATTGGACTAGCAATTCGCCAAAAATGAACAATCCCGAAGTTATCATGAAATCAAAAGCCACTTTTCATTAGCTAGATTCCAATAAATTTGGACTAGCAATTCGCCAAAAACAAACATATCCGAAGTTATCATGAAATCAAAAGCCACTTTTCATTGGCTCGATTCCAATCGATTTAGACTAACAATTCGTCAAAAATAAACAAATCGAAGTTATTGTGAAATCGAGAACCACTTTTCATTAGCTCGATTCCAATCGAATTAGACGAGAAATTCGCCAAAAATGAACAATCCCGAAGTTATCATGAAATCGAGATCCACTTTTCATTAGCTCGATTCCAATCGAATTAGACGAGAAATTCGCCAAAAATGAACAAACTCGAAATTATCATGAAATGAAAAACCACTTTTCTTTGGCTTGATTCCAATCGATTTAGACTAGCAATTCGCCGAAAATGAAGAAACCCGAAGTTATCGTGAAATGAAAAACCACATTTCTTTGGCTCAATTTCAATCGAATTAGATAGCAATTCGCCGAAAATGAACAATCCCGAGGTTATCATGAAATCAAAAGTCACTTTTCACTTGCTCAATTCCAATCGATTTAGACTAGAAATTCGCCAAAAACGTACAAACCCGAAGTTATCATGAAATGAAAAACCAATTTTCATTGGCCCGATTCCGATTGATTTAGACTAGCAATTCGCCAAAAACGAACAAACCCGAAGTTATCATGAAATCAAAATCATCTTTTGGTTAGCTCCATTCCAATCTATTTAGACTAGCAATTCGCCAGAAACGAACAAACCCGAAGTTATCGTGAAATGAAAAATCACCTTTCTTTGGCTCGATTCCAATCGAATTGGACTAGCAATTCGCCAAAAACGAACAAACCCAAAGTTATCGTGAAATCAAAATCAACTTTTCATTAGCTCAATTCCAATCAATTTATACTAGCAATTCTCCGAAAACGAACAAACCCGAGGTTACCATGAAATGAAAAGCCACTTTTCATTGGCTCGATTCCAATCGAATTGGACTAGCAGTTCGCCAAAAATGAAGAATCCCGAAGTTATCATGAAATCAAAAGCCACTTTTCATTAGCTCGATTCCAATCAAATTGGACTAGCAATTCGCCAAAAACAAACATATCCGAAGTTATCATGAAATCAAAAGCCACCTTTCACTGGCTCGAGTACAATCGATTTAGACTAACATTTCGCCAAAAATGAACATATCCGAAGTTATAGTGAAATCAAAAATCACTTTTCATTAGCTCAATTCCAATCTCATTAGACGAGCAATTCGCCAAAAATGAACAAACCTGAAGTTATAATGAAATCAAAAGCCACTTTTCACTTGCTCGATTCCAATCGATTTAGACTAGAAATTGGCCTAAACCGAACAAACTCGAAGTTATCATGAAATGAAAAACCACTTTTCATTGGCTCGATTCCAATTGATTTAGACTAGCAATTCACCAAAAACAAACAAACCCGAACTTATCATGAAATCAAAATCATCTTTTCATTAGCTCGATTCCAATCTATTTAGACTAGCAATTCTTCAGAAACGAACAAGCCCGAAGTTATCATGAAATGAAAAACCACTTGACTTTGGCTCGATTCCAATCGAATTGGACTAGCAATTTGCCAAAAATGAACAAACCTAAAGTTATCGTGAAATCAAAATCAACTTTTCATTAGCTCAATTCCAATCGATTTATACTAGCAATTCTCCGAAAATGAACAAACCTGAGGTTATCATAAAATGAAAAGCTACTTTTCATTGGCTCGATTCCAATCGATTTAGACTAGCAATTCACCAAAATCGAACAAACCCGAAGTTCTCTTGAAACGAAATGCCACTTTTCATTGGTTCCATTCCAATCGATTTAGACTAGCAACTCGCCAAAAACGAACCAACCGAAGTTATCATGAAGTATAACACCACTTTTCATTGGCTCGATTCCAATCGAATTAGACTAGCAATTCGCCAAAAACGAAGAAACTCGAAGTTATCATGTAATCAAAATCATATTTTAATTAGCTCGATTCCTATCTATTTAGACTAGCAATTCGCCAGAAACGAACAAACCCGAAGTTATCAAGAAATGAAAAACCACTTTTCTTTGGCTCGATTCCAATCGAATTGGACTAGCAATTTGCCAAAAATGAACAAATCCGAAATTATCATGAAATCAAAGGCCAATTTTCATTGGCTCAATTCCAATCGAATTGGACTAGCAATTCGCCAAAAACAAACATACCCGAAGTTATCATGAAATCAAAAGCCACTTTTCATTGGCTCGATTCCAATTGAGTTAGACTAACAATTCGCCAAAAATGAACAAATCCAAAGTTATCGTGAAATCAAAAACCACTTTTCATTAGCTCGATTCCAATCGAATTAGACGAGCAATTCGTCAAAAATGAACAAACCCGAAGTTATCATGAAATGAAAAACCGCTTTTCTTTGGCTCGATTCTAATCGATTTAGACTAACAATTCGTCGAAAATGAAGAAACCTGAAGTTATCATGAAATGTAAAACCACTTTTCTTTAGCTCGATTTGAATCGAATTAGATAGCAATTCGCCAAAAATGAACAAACCCGAAGTTATCATGAAATCAAAAGACACTTTCACTTGCCCGATTCCAGTCGATTTAAACTAGAAATTCGCCAAAAATGAACAAACCCGAAGTTATCATGAAATGAAAAACCACTTTTCCTTGGCTTGATTCCAATCGATTTAGACTTGCAATTCGCCAAAAACAAACAAACCCGAAGTTATCATGAAATCAAAATCATCTTTTGATTAGCTCCATTCCAATCTATTTAGACTAGCAATTCGCCAGAAACGAACAAACCCGAAGTTATCATGAAATGAAAAACCACCTTTCTTTTGCTCGATTCCAATCGAATTGGACTAGCAATTCGTCAAAAATGAACAATCCCGAAGTTATCATGAAATCAAAAGCCACTTTTCATTAGTTCGATTCCAATCAAATTGGACGTGCAATTCGTCTAAAACAAACATATCCGAAGTTATCATGAAATCATAAGCCACTTTTCATTGGCTCGAGTCCAATCGATTTAGACTAACAATTTGCCAAAAATGAACAAATCCGAAGTGATCGTGAAATAAACAACCACTTTTCATTAGCTCGATTCCAATCGAATTAGATGAGCAATTCGTCAAAAATGAACAAACCCGAAATTATCATGAAATGAAAAATCGCTTTTCTTTGGCTCGATTCCAATCGATTTAGACTAGCAATTCGTCGAAAATGAAGAAACCCGAAGTTATCATGAAATGAAAAACCACATTTCTTTGGCTCGATTTCAACCGAATTAGATAGCAATTCGCCAAAAATGAACAAACCCGAAGTTATCATGAAATCAAAACCCACTTTTCACTTGCTCGATTCCAATCGATTTAGACTAGAAATTCGCCAAAACAGAACAAACCCAAAGTTATCATGAAATGAAAAACCACTTTTCATTGGCTCGATTCCAATCGATTTAGACTAGCAAATCGCCATAAACAAACAAACCCGAAGTTATCATGAAATGAAAAACAACTTTACTTTGGCTCGATTCCAATCGAATTGGACTAGTAATTCACCAAAAATGAACAAACCCGAAATTATCATGAAATCAAAAGCCACTTTTCATTGGCTCGATTCCAATCGAATTGGACTAGCAATTCGCCAAAAATAAACACACTCGAAGTTATCATGAAATCAAAGGCCACTTTTCATTGGCTCGATTCCAATCGATTTAGACTAACAATTCGTCCAAAATAAGCAAATCGAAGTTATCGTGAAATCAAGAACCACTTTTCATTTGCTCGATTCCAATCGAATTAGATGAGAAATTCGCCAAAAATGAACAAACTCGAAATTATCATGAAATGAAAAACCACTTTTCTATGGCTCGATTGCAATCGATTTAGACTAGCAATTCGGCGAAAATGAAGAAACCCGAAGTTATCATGAAATGAAAAACCACTTTTCTTTGGCTCAATTTCAATCGAATTAGATAGCGATTCGCCAAAAATGAACAAACCCGAAGTTATCATGAAATCAAACGCAACTTTTCACTTGCTCGATTCCAATCGATTTAGGCTAGAAATTCGCCAAAAACGTACAAACCTTAAGTTATCATGAAATGAAAAACCATTTTTCATTGGCTCGATTCCAATGGATTTAGACTAGCAATTCGCCAAAAACGAACAAACCCGAAGTTATTCTGAAATGAAAAACAACTTTTCTTTGGCTCGATTTCAATCGAATTCGATTGCAATTCGCCAAAAATGAACAAACCCGAAGTTATCATGAAATCAAAATCATCTTTTCATTAGCTCGATACCAATCCATTTAGACTAGCAATTCGTCAGAAACGAACAAACCCGAAGTTATCATGAAATGAAAAACCACTTTACTTTGGCTCGATTCCAATCGAATTGGACTAGCAATTCGCCAAAAATGAACAAACCCGAAATTATCATGAAATCAAAAGCCACTTTTCATTGGCTCGATACCAATCGAATTGGACTAGCAATTCACCCAAAACAAACATACACGAAGTTATCAGAAAATCAAAAGCCACTTTTCATTGGCTCGATTCCAATCGATTTAGACTAACAATTTGCCGAAAATGAACAAATCCGAAGTTATCGTGAAATCAAAAACCACTTTTCATTAGCTCGACTCCAATCGAAGTAGATGAGCAATTCGCCAAAAAGGAACAATCCTGAAGTTATCATGAAATGAAAATCCCTTTTATTTGGCTCGATTCCAATCGATTTAGACTAGCAATTCGCCAAAAATGTAGAGACTCGAAGTTATCATGAAATGAAAAACCACTTTTCTTTGGCTCAATTTCAATCGAATTAGATAGCAATTCGCCAAAAATGAACAATTCCAAAGTTATCATGAAATCAAAAGCCACTATTCACTTGCTTGATTCCAATCGATTTAGACTAGAAATTCGCCAAAAACGTACAACCCCGAAGTTATCATGAAATAAAAAACTACTTTTCATTGGCTCGATTCCAATTGATTTAGACTAACAATTTGCCAAAAACGAACAAACCCGAAGTTATTATGAAATGAAAAACAACTTTTCTTTGGCTCCATTCCAATCGAATTAGACTAGCAATTCGCCAAAACCGAACAAACCCGAAGTTATCATGAAATCAAAAACCACTTTTCATTAGCTTGATTCCAATCGAATTAGACTAGCAATTCGCCAAAAACGAACAAACCTGAAGTTATCAGGAAATAAAAAACCACTTTTCATTAGCTGGATTCGAATCGAATTAGACTTCCAATTAGCCAAAACGATCAAACACGAAGATATCTTGAAATCAAAAGCCACTTTTTATTATCTCGATTCCAATCGATTTAAACTAACAATTCGCCAAAAATGAACAAATCCGAAGTTATCGTGTAATCAAAAACAACTTTTCATTAGCTCGATTCCAATCGAATTAGATGAGCAGTTCGCCAAAAATGAAAAAAGCCGAAGTTATCATGAAATGAAAAACCGCTTTTCTTTGGCTCGATTCCAATAGATTTAGACTAGCAATTTCCCGAAAATGAAGAAAGCCGAAGTTATCATGAAATGAAAAACCACTTTTCTTTGGCTCGATTTCAATCGAATTAGATAACAATTCACCAAAAATGAACAAACCCGAAGTTATCATGATATAAAAATCTACTTTTCACTTGCTCGATTCCAATCGATTTAGACTAGAAATTCGTCAAAAAGGAACAAACCCGAAGTTATCATGAAATGAAAAACCACTTTTCATTGGCTCGATTCCAATCGATTTAGACTAGCAATTTGCCAAAAACGAACAAATCCGAAGTTATCATGAAATGAAAAATAACTTTTCTTTAGCTCAATTCCAATCTAATTAGACTAGCAATTCGCCAAAACTAAACAAACTCGAAGTTATCATGAAATCAAAAACCACTTTTCATTAGCTCGATTCCAATCGAATTACACTAGTAATTTGCCAAAAACGGACAAACCCGAAGTTGTCATGAAATTAAAAACCACTTTTTCTTGGCTCGATTCCAAATGAATTAGACTAGTAACTCGCCAAAAACGAACAAACCCGAAATTATCATGAAATCAAAATCCACTTTTCATTGGCTTAATTCCAATCGAAGTGGACTAGCAATTCGTCAAAAATGAACAAACTTGAAGTTATCATGAAATGAAAAACCCATTTTCATTGGCTCGATTCCAATCGAATTAGACTAACAGTTTGCCAAAAACGAACAAACCCGAAATTATCATGAAATGAAAAAACCACTTTTTCTTGGCTCGATTCCAATTGAATTAGACTAGCAATTTGCCAAAAACGAACAGACCCGAAATTATCATGAAATGAAAAACCACTTTTCTTTGGCTCGATTCCAATCAAATCAGACTAGCAATTCGCCAAAAAGGAACAAACCCGAAGATATCATGAAATCAAAAGCTACTTTTAATTTGCTCGATTCCAATCGATTTACACTAGCAATTCACCAAAAACTAAACAAACTTGAAGTTATCATGAAATCAAAAACCACTTTTCATTAGCTCGATTCCAATCGAATTACACTAGTAATTCGCCAAAAACGGACAAACCCGAAGTTATCATGAAATTAAAAACCACTTTTTCTTGGCTCGATTCCAAATGAATTAGACTAGTAACTCGCCAAAAACGAACAAACCCGAAGTTATCATGAAATCAAAATCCACTTTTCATTGGCTTGATTCCAATCGAAGTGGACAGCAATTCGCCAAAAATGAACAAACCCGAAGTTATCATGAAATGAAAAACCCATTTTCATTGGCTCGATTCCAATCGAATTAGACTAACAGTTTGCCAAAAACGAACAAACCCGAAATTATCACGAAATGAAAAAACCACTTTTTGTTGGCTCGATTCCAATTGAATTAGACTAGCAATTTGCCAAAAACGAACAGACCCGAAATTATCATGAAATGAAAAACCACTTTTCTTTGGCTCGATTCCAATCGAATCAGACTAGCAATTCGCCAAAAAGGAACAAACCCGAAGATATCATGAAATCAAAAGCTACTTTTAATTTGCTCGATTCCCATCGATTTACACTAGCAATTCACCAAAAACGAACAAACCCGAAGTTATCATGAAATGAAAAACCACTTTTTCTTGGCTCGATTCCAATTAAATTAGACTAGCAATTCGCTAAAATCGAACAAACCCAAAGTTATCATGAAATGAAAAACCACTTTTCCTTGGCTCAATTCTAATCGAATCAGACTAGCAATTCGCCAAAAAGGAACAAATCCGAAGATATCATGAAATCAAAAGCCACTTTTAATTGGGTCGATTACAATCGATTTACAATCGCAATTCACCAAAAGCGAACAAACCCGAAGTTATCAAGAAATGAAAAACAACTTTTCTTTGGCTCGATTCCAATCTAATTAGACTAGCAATTCGCCAAAACTGAACAAACCCGAAATTATCATGAAATCAAAAACCACTTTTCATTAGCTCGATTCCAATCTAATTAGACTAGCAATTCGCCAAAAATGAACAAACCCGAAGTTATCATAAAATCGAAAACCACTTTTCATTAGCTGGATTCGAATCGAATTAGACTTCCAATTTGCCAAAATGAACAAACCCGAAAATATCATGAAATCAAAAGCCACTTTTCATTGTCTCAATTCCAATCGATTAGACTACCAATTTGCCAAAAACGAACAAACCCGAAGTTATCATGAAATGAAAAACCACCTTTCTTTTGCTCCATTCTAATTGAATTAGACTAGCAATTCGTCAAAAACAAAAAAAAAAACCCAATGTTATCATGAAATGAAAAACCACTTTTCTTTTGCTCGATTCCAATCGAATTAGACTAGCGATTCGCCAAAAATGAACAAACCCAAAGTTATCATGAAATCAAATGACACTTTTCATTGGCTCGATTCCAATCGATTTACACTAGCAATTCACCAAAAATGAACAAACCCGAAGTTATCATGAAATGAAAAACCACTTTTCTTTGGCTCGATTCCAATCGAATTAGACTAGCAATTCGCCAAAAGCGAACAAACCCAAAGTTATCATGAAATCAAAAGCCACTTTTCATCGGCTCGATCCAATCAAATTGGAATAGCAATTTGCCAAAAATGAACAAACCCGAAGTTATCAGGAAATGAAAAACCCCTTTTCATTGGCTCGATTCCAATCGAATTAGACTAGCAGTTTGCCAAAAACGAACAAACCCGAAGTTATCAGGAAATTAAAAGCCAATTTTTCATTAGCTCGATTCCAATCGATTTAGACAAGCAATTCGCCAAAAATGAACAAACCCGAAGTTATCATGAAATGAAAAACCACTAGTCTTTGGCTCGATTCCAATCGAATTAGACTATCAATAAACCAAAAGGGAACAAATTCAAAGTTTTCAGGAAATAAAAAACCACTTTTCATTGGCTCGATTCCAATCGAATTGGACTAGCAATTCGCCAAAAACGAACAAACCGGAAGTTATCATGAAATGAAAAACTATTTTTCATTGGCTCGATTCTAATCGAATTAGACTAGCAATTTGCCAATAACGAACAAACCTGAAGTTATCAAGAAATCAAAATCACTTTTCATTAGCTCGATTTCGATTGATTTAGACTAGCAATTCACCAAAAACGAACAACCCTGAAGTTTTCATGAAATGAAAAACCACTGTTCTTTGGCTCAATTCCAATCGAAATGGACTACCAATTCGCCAAAAATGAACAAACCCGAAGTTATCACGAAATAAAAAACCACTTTTCATTGGCTCGATTCCAATCGAATTAGACTAGCAATTCGCCAAAAATGAACAAACCCGAAGTTATCATGAAATTAAAATAAACTTTTCATCAGCTCGATTCCAATCGATTTAGAATAGCAATTCACCAAAAACGAACAAACCCAAAGATATCATGAAATCAAAAGCCACTTTCATTGGCTCGATTCCAATTGAATTAGACTACCAATTTGCCAAAATGAACGAACCCGAAAATATCATGAAATCAAAAGACACTTTTCATTGTCTCGATTCCAATCGATTGGACTAGCAATTTACCAAAAAGGAACAAACCCGAAGTTATCATGAAATGAAAAACCACCTTTCTTTAGCTCCATTCCAATCGAATTAGACAAGCAATTCGTCAAAAATGAACAAACCCGATGTTATCATGAGAGAAAAAACCACTTTTCTTTGGCTCGATTCCAATCGAATTAGACTAGCAATTCACCAAAATTGAACGAACCTAAAGTTATCATGAAATCAAAAGCCACTTTTAATTGGCTCGATTCCAATCGATTTGCACTAGCAATTCACCAAAAATGAACAAACCCGGAGTTATCATGAAATGAAAAACCACTTTTCTTTGGCTCGATTCCAATCGAATTAGACTAGCAATTCGCCAAAAGCGAACAGACCTGAAGTTATCATGAAATCAAAAGCCACTTTTCATTGGCTCAATCCAATCAAATTGGAATAGCAATTTGCCAAAAAAGAACAAACCCGAAGTTATCACGAAATGAGAAACCCCTTTTCATTAGTTCGATTCCAATCGAATTAGACTAGTAGTTTGCCAAAAACAAACAAGCCGAAGTTATCATGAAATGAAAAACCACTTTTTATTGGCTCGATTCCAATTGAATTAGACTAGCAATTCGCCAAAAACGAACAAACCCGAAGTTATCATGAAATCAAAATCCACTTTTCATTGGCTCAATTCCAATCGAATTGGACTAGCAATTAGCCAAAAATGAACAAACCCAAAGTTATCAGGAATTGAAAAACCGCTTTTCGTTTTCTCGATCCAATCGAATTAGACAAGAAATTTGTCAAAAATGAACAAACCCGAACTTATCATGAAATCAAAATCACCTTTTCATTATCTCGATTCCAATCGAATTAGACAAGCAATTCGCCAAACATGAACAAACCCTAAGTTATCATGAAATGAAAAACCAATGTTCTTTGACTCAATTCCATTCGAATTAGACTAGCAATTCGCCAAAAATGAACAAATTCAAAGTTATCATGAAATCAAAAGCCACTTTTCATTGGCTCGATTCTAATCAAATTGGACTAGAAATTCGCCAAAAATGAACAAACCCGAAGTTATCATGAAATGAAAAACCACTTTTCATTGGCTCGATTCCAATCGAATTAGACTAGCAATTCGCCAATAATGAAAAAACCCGAAGTTATCATGAAATCAAATTCACTTTTCATTAGCTCGATTCCAATCGATTTAGACTAGCAATTCACCAAAAATGAACAAACCTAAATTTATCATGAAATGAAAAACCACTGTTCTTTGGCTCAATTCCAATCGAAATGGACTACCAATTCGCCAAAAATGAACAAACCCGAAGTTATCATGAAATGAAAAACCACTTTTCTTTGGCTCGATTCCAATCGAATTAGACTAGCAATTCGACAAAAATGAACAAACCCGAAGTTATCATGAATTCAAAATCATCTTTTCATTATCTCGATTCCAATCGATTTAGACTAGCAATTCGTTAGAAACCAACAAACCCGAAGTTATCATGAAATGAAAATCAACTTTTCTTTCGCTCGATTCCAATCGAATTAGACTAGCAATTCGCTAAAAACGAACAAACCCGAAGTTATCATGAAATCAAAATCATCTTTTCATTAGCTCGATTCCAATCTATTTAGATTGGCAATTCGTCAGAAACGAACAAACCCGAAATTATCATGAAATGAAAAACCACTTTACTTTGGCTCGATTCCAATCGAATTGGACTAGCAATATGCCAAAAACTAACAAACCCGAAGTTATCATGAAATCAAAATCCACTTTTCATTGGCTGGATTCCAATCGAATTAGACTGACAATTCGGCAAAAATGTACAAATTCGAAGCCATCGTGAAATCAAAAACCACTTTTCATTAGCTCGATTCCAATCGAATTAGATGATCAATTCGCCAAAAATGAACAAACCCGAAGCTATCATGAAATGAAGAATCGCTTTTCCTTAGCTCGATTCCAATCGATTTAGGCCAGCTATTCGCCGAAAATGAAGAAACCCGAAGTTATCATGATACGAAAAACCACTTTTCTTTGGCTCGATTTCAATCGAATTAGATAGCAATTCGCCAAAAATGAACAAACCCGAAGTTATCATGAAATCAAAACCCACTTTTCACTTGCTCGATTCCAATCGATTTAGACTAGAAATTCACCAAAAACGAACAAACCCGAAGTTATCATGAAATGAAAAACAACTTTTCATTGGCTCGATTCCAACAAATTTAGACTAGCAATTAGCCAAAAACGAACAAACCCGAAGTTATCATGAAATGAAAAAAGGACTTTTCTTTTGCTCGATTCCAATCGAATTAGACTAGCAATTCACCAAAATCGAACAGACCCGAAGTTATCATGAAATCAAAAACCACTTTTCATTAGCTCGATTCCAATTGAATTAGACTAGTAATTCGCCAAAAATGAACAAACCCAAAGTTATCATGAAATCAAAAACCGCTTTTCATTAGCTGGATTCGAATCGAATTAGACTTCCAATTCGCCAAAACGAACAAACCCGAAGATACCATGAAATAAAAAGCCACTTTTCATTTGCTCGATTCCAATTGATTTAGACTTGCAATTCGCCAAAAACGAACAAACCCGAAGTTATCATGAAATCAAAAGCCACTTTTCATTAGCTCGATTCCAATCGAATTGGACAAGCAATTCGTAAAAACGAACAAACCCGAAGTTGTCATGAAATCAAAAACCACTTTTCATTAGCTCGATTCCAATCGAATCAGACTAGCAATTCGCCAAAAATGAATAAGCCCGATGTTATCATGAAATCAAAAACCACTTTTCATTAGCTGGATTCGAATCGAATTAGACTTCCAATTCACCAAAATGAACAAGCCCGAAGATATCATGAAATCAAAATCCACTTTTTACTTGCTCGATTACAATTGATTTAGACTAGCAATTTGCCAAAAATGAACAAACCCGAAGTTATCATGAAATGAAAAACCATCTTTCTTTAGCTCGATTCCAATCGAATTAGACTAGCAATTTGTAAAAAATGAACGAAGTCGAAGTTATCATGAAATGAAAAATCACTTTTCTTTGGCTCGATTCCAATAGATTAGACTAGCAATTTGCCAAAAACGAACAAACCCGAAGTTATCATGAAATGAAAAACCACCTTTCTTTAGCTCGATTCCAATCGAATTAGACTAGTAATTCGCCAAAAACGAACGAATCCAAAGTTATCATGAAATCAAAAGCCACTTTTCATTGGCTCGATTCCAATCGAATTAGACTAGCAATTTTCCAATAACGAACAAACCCGAAGTTATCATAAAATTAAAATCAACTTTTCATTAGCTCGATTGCAGTCGATTTAGACTAGTAATTCACTAAAAATGAACAAACACGAAGTTCTCATGAAATGAAAAACTACTGTCCTTTGGTGCTATTACAATCGAATTAGGCTAGCAATTCGCCAAAGACGAACAAATCCGAAGTTATCATGAAATAAAATGCCACTATTCATTGGCTCGATTCCAATCGAATTGAACTAGCAATTGGCCAAAAATAAACAAAGTCAAAGTAATCATGAAATCAAAAGCCACTTTTCAATGTCTCGATTCCAATTGATTTACACTAGCCATTGGCCTAAAATGAACAAACCCTAAGTTATCATGAAATGAAAAGCCACTTTTCATTGGCTCGATTCCAATCGAATTGGAGTAGCAATTCACCAAAAATGAACAAATCCGAAGTCATCGTGAAATCGAAAACTACTTTTCATTAGCTCGATTCCAATCGAATTAGACGATCAATTCGTCAAAAATGAACAAACCCGAAGCTATCATGAAATGAAAAATCGCCTTTCCTTGGCTCGATTCCAATCGATTTAGACTAGCTATTCGCCGAAAATGAAGAAACCCGAAGTTATCATGAAATGAAAAACCACTTTTCTTTGGCTCGATTCAAATCGAATTAGATAGCAATTCGCCAAAAACAAACAAACCCGAAGTTATCATGAAATCAAAAGCCACTTTTCATTGGCTCGATTTCAATCGATTTTCACTAGCAATTGGCCAAAAATGAACAAACCTGAGGTTATCATGAAATGAACAGCCACTTTTCACAGGTTCGATTCGAATCGAATTGGAATAGCAATTCGCCAAAAATGAACAAACCCGAAGTTATCATGAAATCAAAATCCACTTTTCATTGTCTCGATTCCTGTAGATTTAGACTAGCAATTCGCCAAAAATGACCAAATCCGAAGTTATCGTGAAATCAAAAACCACTTTTCATTAGCTCAAAACCAAACAAATTAGACGAGCAATTCGCCAAAAATAAACAAACTCGAATTTATCATGAAATGAAAAACTGCTTTTCTTTGGCCCGTTTCCAATCGATTTAGACTAGCAATTCATCGAAAACGAACAAACCCGAAGTTATCATGAAATGAAAAACCACTTTTCTTTGGCTCGATTTCAATCGAATTGGACTAGCAATGCGCCAAAAATGAATAAACCCAAAGTTATCATGAAATCAAAAGCCACTTTTCATTGACTCGATTCGAATCGAATTGGACTAGCAATTCACCAAATACGAACAAACTCGAAGTTATCACGAAATGAAAAATCCCTTTCCATTGGCTCGATTCCAATCGAATTAGACTAGCAGTTCGCCAAAAATGAACAAACCCGAAGTTATCATGAAATGAAAAACCACTTTTCATTGGCTCGATTCCAATCGATTTAGACTAGCACTTTGCCAAAAACGGAGAAACCCGAAGTTATCATGAAATGAAAAACCACTTTTCATTGGCTCGATTCCAAACTATTTAGACAAGCAATTCGTCAAAAACGAACAAACCCGAAGTTATCATGAAATGAAAAACCACTTTTCTTTGGCTCGATTCCAATCGATTTAGACTAGCACTTTGCCAAAAACGGAGAAACCCGAAGTTATCATGAAATCAAACACCACTTTTCATTGGCTCGATTCCTGTAGATTTAGACTAGCAATTCGTCGAAAACGATTAAACCCAAAGTTATCATGAAATCAAACACCACTTTTCATTGGCTCGATTCCTGTAGATTTAGACTAGCAATTCGTCGAAAACGATTAAACCCAAAGTTATCATGAAATCAAACACCACTTTTCATTGGCTCGATTCCTGTAGATTTAGACTAGCAATTCGTCGAAAACGATTAAACCCAAAGTTATCATGAAATCAAACACCACTTTTCATTGGCTCGATTCCTGTAGATTTAGACTAGCAATTCGTCGAAAACGATTAAACCCAAAGTTATCATGAAATCAAACACCACTTTTCATTGGCTCGATTCCTGTAGATTTAGACTAGCAATTCGTCGAAAACGATTAAACCCAAAGTTATCATGAAATCAAACACCACTTTTCATTGGCTCGATTCCTGTAGATTTAGACTAGCAATTCGTCGAAAACGATTAAACCCAAAGTTATCATGAAATCAAACACCACTTTTCATTGGCTCGATTCCTGTAGATTTAGACTAGCAATTCGTCGAAAACGATTAAACCCAAAGTTATCATGAAATCAAACACCACTTTTCATTGGCTCGATTCCTGTAGATTTAGACTAGCAATTCGTCGAAAACGATTAAACCCAAAGTTATCATGAAATCAAACACCACTTTTCATTGGCTCGATTCCTGTAGATTTAGACTAGCAATTCGTCGAAAACGATTAAACCCAAAGTTATCATGAAATCAAACACCACTTTTCATTGGCTCGATTCCTGTAGATTTAGACTAGCAATTCGTCGAAAACGATTAAACCCAAAGTTATCATGAAATCAAACACCACTTTTCATTGGCTCGATTCCTGTAGATTTAGACTAGCAATTCGTCGAAAACGATTAAACCCAAAGTTATCATGAAATCAAACACCACTTTTCATTGGCTCGATTCCTGTAGATTTAGACTAGCAATTCGTCGAAAACGATTAAACCCAAAGTTATCATGAAATCAAACACCACTTTTCATTGGCTCGATTCCTGTAGATTTAGACTAGCAATTCGTCGAAAACGATTAAACCCAAAGTTATCATGAAATCAAACACCACTTTTCATTGGCTCGATTCCTGTAGATTTAGACTAGCAATTCGTCGAAAACGATTAAACCCAAAGTTATCATGAAATCAAACACCACTTTTCATTGGCTCGATTCCTGTAGATTTAGACTAGCAATTCGTCGAAAACGATTAAACCCAAAGTTATCATGAAATCAAACACCACTTTTCATTGGCTCGATTCCTGTAGATTTAGACTAGCAATTCGTCGAAAACGATTAAACCCAAAGTTATCATGAAATCAAACACCACTTTTCATTGGCTCGATTCCTGTAGATTTAGACTAGCAATTCGTCGAAAACGATTAAACCCAAAGTTATCATGAAATCAAACACCACTTTTCATTGGCTCGATTCCTGTAGATTTAGACTAGCAATTCGTCGAAAACGATTAAACCCAAAGTTATCATGAAATCAAACACCACTTTTCATTGGCTCGATTCCTGTAGATTTAGACTAGCAATTCGTCGAAAACGATTAAACCCAAAGTTATCATGAAATCAAACACCACTTTTCATTGGCTCGATTCCTGTAGATTTAGACTAGCAATTCGTCGAAAACGATTAAACCCAAAGTTATCATGAAATCAAACACCACTTTTCATTGGCTCGATTCCTGTAGATTTAGACTAGCAATTCGTCGAAAACGATTAAACCCAAAGTTATCATGAAATCAAACACCACTTTTCATTGGCTCGATTCCTGTAGATTTAGACTAGCAATTCGTCGAAAACGATTAAACCCAAAGTTATCATGAAATCAAACACCACTTTTCATTGGCTCGATTCCTGTAGATTTAGACTAGCAATTCGTCGAAAACGATTAAACCCAAAGTTATCATGAAATCAAACACCACTTTTCATTGGCTCGATTCCTGTAGATTTAGACTAGCAATTCGTCGAAAACGATTAAACCCAAAGTTATCATGAAATCAAACACCACTTTTCATTGGCTCGATTCCTGTAGATTTAGACTAGCAATTCGTCGAAAACGATTAAACCCAAAGTTATCATGAAATCAAACACCACTTTTCATTGGCTCGATTCCTGTAGATTTAGACTAGCAATTCGTCGAAAACGATTAAACCCAAAGTTATCATGAAATCAAACACCACTTTTCATTGGCTCGATTCCTGTAGATTTAGACTAGCAATTCGTCGAAAACGATTAAACCCAAAGTTATCATGAAATCAAACACCACTTTTCATTGGCTCGATTCCTGTAGATTTAGACTAGCAATTCGTCGAAAACGATTAAACCCAAAGTTATCATGAAATCAAACACCACTTTTCATTGGCTCGATTCCTGTAGATTTAGACTAGCAATTCGTCGAAAACGATTAAACCCAAAGTTATCATGAAATCAAACACCACTTTTCATTGGCTCGATTCCTGTAGATTTAGACTAGCAATTCGTCGAAAACGATTAAACCCAAAGTTATCATGAAATCAAACACCACTTTTCATTGGCTCGATTCCAATCGAATTATACTAGCAATTCGCCGAAACGAACCGACCCGAAGTTATCATGAAATGAAAAACCACTTTCCATTAGCTCGAACTCAATTGATTTAGGCTAGCAATTCGCCAAAAATGAAAAAACCCGAAGTTATCATGAAATGAAAAACAATTTTTCATTGCCTCGATTCCAATCGAATTAGACTAGCAATTCGACAAAAATGAACAAACCCAAAATTATCATGAAATGAAAAACCACTTTTCATTCGCTCGATTCCAACCTAATTAGACTAGTAATTCGCCAAAAATGAACAAACCCGATGTTATCATGAAATCAAAAATAACTTTTCATTGGCTCGATTCCAATCGAATTATACTAGCAATTCACCAAAATGAACAGACCCGAAGTTATCATGAAATGAAAAACCACTTTTCATGTGCTCGATTCCAATCGATTTAGACTAGCAACTCCCCAAAAATGAAAAAACTTGAAGTTATCATGAAATGAAAAACCACTTTTCTTTGGCTCGATTTCAATCGAAAGAGGTTAGCAATTTGCCAAAAACGATCAAACCCAAAGTTATCACGAAATGAAAAGACACTTTACATTGGCTCGATTCCAATCTATTTAGACTAGCGATTCGCCAAAAATGAACAATCCCAAAGTTATCAAGAAATAAAAAACCACTGTCCGTTGGATCGATTCCAATCGAATAAGACTAGCAATTAGACAAAAATGAACAATCCCGAAGTTATCATGAAATGAAAAACCACTTTTCGTTGGCTCGATTCCAGCAGAATTAGACTAGCAATTCGCCAAAAACGAACAATTTGAAGTTATCATGAATCAAAAACAACTTTTCATTGGCTCAATTCCAATCGAATTAGACTAGCAATTCGCCAACACGAACAGACCCGAAGTTAACACGAAATGAAAAACCACTTTTCATTGGCTCGAATCCAATCGATTTAGACTCGCAATTCGCCAAAAATGAAAAAACCCGAAGTTATCATGAAATAAAAAACAAATTTTCATTGCCTCGATTCCAATCGAATTAGACTAGCAAATCGACAAAAACGAACAAAACCAAAATTATTATGAAATGAAAAACCACTTTTCATTAGCTGGACTCCAATCGAATTAGACTACCAGTTCGCCAAAATGAACAAACTCGAAGATATCATGAAATCAAAAGCCACGTTTCATTGCCTCGATTCCAAACGATTTAGACTAGTAATTCACTGAAAACGAACAAACCTGAAGCTATCAAGAAATGAAAAACCACTTTTCTTTCGCTCGATTCCAATCAAATTAGACTAGCAATTCGCCAAAAATGAACAAATCAGAAGTTATTATGAAATCAAAAACCACTTGTCATTGGCTCGATTCCAATTGATTTAGACTAGCAATTCCCCAAAATCGAACAAACCAAAATTTATCATGAAATCAAAAACCACTTTACATTGGCTCGATTCCAATCGAATTAGAATAGCGATTCGCCAAAACGAACAAGCCCGAAGTTATCGTGAAATCAAAAGGCACGTTTCATTGGCTCGATTCTAATCGATTTAGACTAACAATTCGCAAAAAATGAACAAACCCGAAATAATCATGAAATCAAAAACCACTTTTCATTAGCTCGATTCCAATCGAATTAGACTAGAAATTCCCCAAAATAAACAAACCCAAAGTTATCATGAAATGAAAAACCACTTTTCATTGGCTTGAATCCAATCGATTTAGACTAGCAATTCGCCAAAATGAAAAAACCCAAAGTTATCATGAAATCAAAAACAACTTTTCATTGCCTCGGTTCCAATCGAATTAGACTAGCACTTCGCCAAAATGAAAAAACCCAAAGTTATCATGAAATGAAAAACCACTTTTCTTTGGCTTGATTTCAATCGAATTAGACTAGCAATTCGCCAAAAAGGAACAAGCCCGAAGTTATCACGAAATGAAAAGCCACTTTTCATTGGCTCGATTCAAATCTATTTAGATTAGCTATTCGCCAAAAACGAACAAACCCGAAGTTATCAAGAAATAAAAAACCACTTTGCATTGGATTGATCCCAATCAATTTAGACTAGTAATTCGCCAAAAATGAACAAACTCGAAGTTATCATGAAATCGAAAACCACTTTTCATTAGCTGGATTCCAATCGAATTAGACTAGCAATTCGCCAAAAACGAACAAACCCGAAGTTATCATGAAATGAAAAACAACTTTTCATTGGCTCGATTCCAATCGAATTAGAAAAACGAACAAACTCGAAGTTATCATGAAATCAAAAATCACTTTCATTAGCTCGATTCCAATCGATTTAGACTAGCAATTCGCCAAAAACGAACAAATCTAAAGTTATCATGAAATGAAAAATCACTTTTCATTGCCTCGATTCCATTCGAATTAGACTAGAAACTCGACAAAAATGAACAAACCCGAAGTTATCATGAAATGAAAAATCACTTTTCATTGGCTCGATTCCAATCCAACTAGACAAGCAATTCGCCAAAAATGAACAAACCTGAAGTTATCATGAGATCAAAAACAACTTTTCATTGGCTCGATTCCAATCGAATTAGACTAGCAATTCGCCAAAACGAACATACCTGAAGTTATCATGAAATGAAAAATCACTTTTCATTGGCTCGAATCCAATCGATTTAGACTAGCAATTCGCTAAAAATGAAAAAGCCCGAAGTTAAATAAAAAACAACTTTTCATTGCCTCGATTCCAATCAGATTAGACTAGCAATTCGACAAAAATGAACAGACCCGAAATTATCATGAAATCAAAAACCACTTTTCATTACCTGGATTCCAATCGAATTAGACTACCAGTTCGCCAAAATGAACAGACCCGAAGATATCATAAAATCAAAAGCCACGTTTCGTTGGCTCGATTCCAATCGATTTGGACTAGAAATTGGCAAAGAATGAAGAACACAAAGTTATCATGAAATAAAAAACCACTTTTTTGGCTCGATTCCAATCGAATTGACTAGCAATTCGCAAAAACGAACAAATCGGAAGATATCATGAAATCAAAAACTACTTTTCATTGGCTCCACTCCAATCGATTTAGACTAGCAATTCGTAAAAAAAGAAGAAACCGGAAGTTATTAAGAAATTAAAAACCACTTTTCATTGGATCGATTCCAATCGATTTAGACTAGTAATTGGCCAAAAATGAACAAATCCGAAGTTATCATGAAATCAAAAACTGCTTTTCATTAGCTGGATTCCAATCGAATTAGACTAGCAATTCGTTAAAAACGAACAAACCCGAAGTTATCAAGAAATGAAAATCCACTTTTCTTTGGCTCGATTCCAATCGAATTAGACTCACAATTCGCCAAAAACGAACAAATCGGAAGTTATCATAAAATCAAAAACCACTTTTCATTGGCTCGATTCCAATCGATTTAGACTAGCAATTTCCCAAAATCGAACAAACCCGATGTTATCATGAAATCAAAAACCACTTTACATCGGTTCGATTCCAATCAAATTAGACTAGCGATTTGCCAAAACGAACAAGCCCAAAATTATCGTGAAATCAAAAGACACTTTTCATTGGCTCGATTCCAATCGATTTAGACTAGCAATTCGCAAAAAATGAACAAACTCGCAAGAATCATGAAATCAAAATCCACTTTTCATTAGTTCGATTCCAATCGAATTAGACTAGCAATTCCCCAAAATGAACAAACCTGGAGTTATCATGAAATGAAAAACCACTTTTCATTGGCTCGATTCCAATCGAATTAGACTAACAAATCGCCAAAAATGAGCAAACCCCAAGTTATCATGAAATCAAAAACCACTTTTCATTGCCTCAATTCCAATCAAATTAGACTACCAATTCGCCAATACAAACAACCCCGAAGATATCTTGAAATCAAAAGCCACTTTTCAGTGGCTCGATTCCAATCGATTTAGACTAGCAATTCGCCAAAAATAAACAAACTCGAAATTATCATGAAATGAAAAACCACTTTTCTTTGGCTCGATTCCAATCGAATTAGACTAGTAATTCTCCAAAAATGAACAAATCGGACGTTATCATGCAATCAAAAACTACTTTTTATTAGCTGGATTCCAATCGATTTAGACTAGCAATTCGCCAAAAATGAACAAACCCGAAGTTATCATGAAATAAAAAACCACTTTACATTGGCTCGATTCCAATCGAATCAAACTAGCAATTCGTCAAAACGAACGAACCCGAAGTTATCGTGAAATCAAAAGACACTTTTCATTTGCTCGATTCCAATTGATTTAGACTAGTAATTCGCCAAAAAGGAACAACCCCGAAGTTATCATGAAATCAAAAACAACTTTTCATTGGCTCGATTTCAATCGAATTAGACAAGCAATTCGCCAAAACGAACAGACCCAAAGTTATCATGAAATGAAAAACCACTTTCCATTGGCTCGAATTCAATCGATTTAGACTAGCAATTCACAAAAAATGAAAAAACCCGAAGTTATCATGAAATCAAAAACAATTTTTCATTGCCTCGATTCCAATCGAATTAGACTAGTAATTCGACAAAAATGAACAATTCCAAAATTGTCATGAAATGAAATACCACTTTTCATTGGCTCGATTCCAACCGAATTAGACTAGTAATTCCCAAAAACGAACAAACCCGAAGTTATCATGAAATCAAAAACAACTTTTTCATTGGTTCGATTCCAATCGAATTATACTAGCAATTCGCCAAAACAAACCGACCCGAAGTTATCATGAAATGAAAAACCACTTTCCATTGGCTCGAATTCAATCGATTTAGACTAGCAATTCGCCAAAAATGAAAAAACCCGAAGATATCATGAAATGAAAAATAATTTTTCATTGCCTCGATTCCAATCGAATTAGACTTCCAATTCGACAAAAATGAACAAACCCAAAATTATCATGAAATGAAAAACCACTTTTCATTCGCTCGATTCCAACCAAATTAGACTAGTAATTCGCCAAAAATGAACAAACCCGAAGTTATCATGAAATCAAAAACAACTTTTCATTGGCCCGATTACAATCGAATTATACTAGCAATTCGCCAAAATGAACAGACACGAAGTTAACATGAAATGAAAAACCACTTTTCTTTGGCTTGATTTCAATCGAATTAGACTAGCAATTCGCCAAAAAGGAACAAACCCGAAGTTATCACGAAATGAAAAACCACTTTTCATTGGCTCGATTCAAATCTATTTAGACTAGCAATTCGCTATAAACGAACAAACCCGAAGTTATCAAGAAATAAAAAACCACTTTGCATTGGATCGATCCCAATCAATTTAGACTAGTAATTCGCCAAAAATGAACAAACTCGAAGTTATCATGAAATCGAAAACCACTTTTCATTAGCTGGATTCCAATTGAATTAGACTAGCAATTCGCCAAAAACGAACAAACCCGAAGTTATCATGAAATGAAAAATAACTTTTCATTGGCTCGATTCCAATCGAATTAGAAAAACGAACAAACTCGAAGTCATCATGAAATCAAAAATCACTTTCACTAGCTCGATTCCAATCGATTTAGACTAGCAATTCGCCAAAAACGAACAAATCCGAAGTTATCATGAAATGAAAAATCACTTTTCATTGCCTCGATTCCAATCGAATTAGACTAGCAACTCGACAAAAATGAACAAACCCGAAGTTATCATGAAATGAAAAATCACTTTTCATTGGCTCGATTCCAATCCAATTAGAATAGCAATTCGCTAAAAATGAACAAACCTGAAGTTATCATGAAATCAAAAACAACTTTTCATTGGCTCGATTCCAATCGAATTAGACTAGCAATTC
>NW_019259558.1:0-1060 GCF_002742605.1 Olea europaea var. sylvestris
CAAGATGATTCAAGTAGACGACCTAAATCAAAACGTGGAATAAGATAGAATATCAGAAATATAGGCAGCCGGGTGGTTTAAGGGTGATTATATATACAAGAGTCCAATGACAGTACTGTTTGAGAAAAAAATTCATGGATAATCTTGTCTATATCTCAAGCTTTCATACAAGGAGATTACTTGTCACGAATCGTTTAATATAAATTAAAAAGTTAAGGGATATCAGGCCTTCTAGGAATCTTACTCGCATACAAAGCTACGCCCTTGTTTGAGCCATTCTTTTCCATTTTTTCTACAAGACTTATTTTCAACCATACATTCCTCATTAAAATAATATCACATGTAAATATTTTTTTTTCTTTTTTAACTACACATTCTCTATTAATTACTATTCCATGATACATTACTTCAAATTAATGTATAAATTAAAGCATAAATTAAAGCATCCTTTTAACAAGTCAAACTTTCTAGAGAAGATGAAGCAACAAATATAAGGAACTTTTTTTTTCCTCATTTTCTGATTTCTAACTACCAAGAAATTATTAGAAATTCGTAGTGAAATGACACATTAACCATGGATTTTAGGTCTTGGTCTATGTATTATTAAAATTTAACGCGGCAAGAGAAGAGAAATTTAATTTCTTTGAGTTTGCTGACGCCTTTGGGAAAGGCTACTTAGGAAAGTGCCGCATAGTTTCTTCATATTTAAAGGGAAATTTACACAAACTGGCAAGAGAAAGATTGATAGCAATCTTTTGCAGACTAATTATTTTATCAAAATATTTTGTTTTCATACTTTGAAATGAGGGAAAAAAATTTCACACTTTTTATTTATTTATTTATTTATTTATTTTAAAATATGATGGGAAACTTAGTTGTTTTACGTCGTTTCAACTAACTTTTGGACATAAAATTGTTATCAAATATAACATTTTTTAATTAATGAAAAGTCTGAAGTAAGAATGGCACGAAAAATCGTTAAGGACATAAGTACTATAATGAGCAAAGATTAAGAATATTAAATTCAATTAAAATGTGTTGTAATAAATAAAAATTGTGG
>NW_019259559.1:0-1060 GCF_002742605.1 Olea europaea var. sylvestris
ATATTTGTGAATTAACTATACAATTTTACACTCATTATTTTTGGCAAGCTATCTAATGGATTGATCTTTATCTCAATTCTAATGATTGTGCTAGTTGATAATCTTGCTCAGGATGAGAAAGAGCTTAAATTTGGGGCGTTTGACAAATGTGATTTTGCATGCTTATTAGACACTTTAATAAATTTAAAATTGATGAAATGAGTGGACCTTTATTCAAAATTGTGCAAATTGTGCTTTTATAGATCAAAATCACTCAAAGAAATAGTAACAAGGCGAAAGGAGTGAAAAGGGACCGAAAGTGTGGAAAAATACAAACTAGTGCAGAAAGTTGAAGGACCTTATATGCAATTTCTGAATGATGTGATTGAAATGAAAGTCAAAATATGATGACCAATTGTACAAAATCATAGTTGAGGAAATTGAAAAGTGCAAATAATGGAGGATTGAAACATAAAGGAGCGAAAAGGAGGATCCGGGCACGCGCCTTACTTAAGATCAGTGAGCTTTACGCTCAACTGGGCGTTTACCCCATTTAAGCTTGCTCAAGTGCCAGCTAATCGTAGCTAGGTTCGTTTTATTTTCTAATTTTGTTGAGGTCTGTTTTACTAATTCTTGGAGACCTTCTTGAGGGTTTTTATAAGCCATTTTCAACCAACTTTTAGGGTATTCTCTACATTCTTAATTCTTCTTTTCTTCATTTTTCTTGTTTTTACTCTTCTCTTCATTTCACTTATAATTTTTGTGGAAAATCATGTGCACAAGGAGAATCCATCAAAAGAATGGGAGAAACTTTGGGAAAATCAAGAGCTAGTCTTTTTCATCTTCACAGATCCAATCAAAAAGGATTTGTTTTCGTTAATCCTTTATTTTCTCCATTGTTTTACCAAACTTGTAATGTGTGGTTATAAATATTCTTTTTTCATCATTTATATAACATAAGCTAAATATTTGTGTTGGAATTTATGGTTGGAGTCAAAACCAACTTTATTAATTTTAATGTTTGCCATTTAATAGTAAAATTACTTTTGTTCATATGTTTTTACTATTATTATTATTATTA
>NW_019259560.1:0-1060 GCF_002742605.1 Olea europaea var. sylvestris
TCGCGACTGTGTCGAAATGGGCTAAAATTTGACTGGTTGATCAGAAATAAAAATCGCGCAAGGGTAAATTTCATCATTTTACTTGACTGTGTCGGAACGGACGTAAATTTGGTAGGTTGATCGGAAATGAAAATTGCGCCGGGGCCAATTTCGTCATTTTTCTCGACTGTGTCGGAATGGGCAAAAATTTGACAGGTAGATCGGCAACAAAAAACGTGCCGGGGCAATTTCGTCATTTTTCGCGACTGTGTCGGAATCGGCTTAAATTTGGCCGGTTGATCGGAAATAAAAATCGCGCCGGGGCCAATTTCGTCATTTTTCGCGACTGTGTCGGAATCGGCTTAAATTTGGCCGGTTGATCGGAAATAAAAATCGCGCCGGGGCCAATTTCGTCATTTTTCGCGACTGTGTCGGAATCGGCTTAAATTTGGCCGGTTGATCGGAAATAAAAATCGCGCCGGGGCCAATTTCGTCATTTTTCGCGACTGTGTCGGAATCGGCTTAAATTTGGCCGGTTGATCGGAAATAAAAATCGCGCCGGGGCCAATTTCGTCATTTTTCGCGACTGTGTCGGAATCGGCTTAAATTTGGCCGGTTGATCGGAAATAAAAATCGCGCCGGGGCCAATTTCGTCATTTTTCGCGACTGTGTCGAAATTGGCTAAAATTTGACTGGTTGATCGGAAATAAAAATCGCGCCGGGGGTTTTCGTCATTTTTCGCGACTGTGTCGAAAAGGGGTCTAAAATTTGACTGGTTGATCAGAAATAAAAATTGCGCAAGGGTAAATTTCATCATTTTACGCGACTGTGTCGGAATGGGTTTAAATTTGGTAGGTTGATCGGAAATGAAAATCGCGCCGGGGCCAATTTCGTCATTTTTCTCGACTGTGTCGGAATGGGCAAAAATTTGACAGGTAGATCGGCAACAAAAAACGTGCCAGGGCAATTTCGTCATTTTTCGCAACTGTGTCGGAATCGGCTTAAATTTGGCCGGTTGATCGGAAATAAAAATCGCGCCGAGGTCAATTTCGTCATTTTTCGCGACTGTGTCGGAATGGAC
>NW_019259561.1:0-1059 GCF_002742605.1 Olea europaea var. sylvestris
CAAAACGGTCGCTACATTTCCAAAAAGTACTTATGGGCCCGAAACGGAAACCGTGTGCAAAAGTTACGCTGAATTCTTCGTATCCTGACTATCCAAGCATTCCAAATATGCAGGCACTCATTCTTTCAAAAAATGGTCGAAATCCCTCATACGTCACGAAGAAGTCTTGAGGTCAATCCAAAACGGTCGCTACATTTCCAGAAAGTACTTATGAGCCGAAAACGGACACCGTGTGCAAAGGTTACGCTCAATTCTTCGTACGCCGATTGTCCAAGCGTTCCAAATATGCAAGTGCTCATTGTTTTGAAAAATCACTAAAATCCCTCATACGTCACGACGAAGTCGTGAGTTCAATCCAAAACGGTCGCTACATTTCCAGAAAGTACTTATGAGCCGAAAACGGACACCGTGTGCAAAGGTTACGCTCAATTCTTCGTACGCCGATTGTCCAAGCGTTCCAAATATGCAAGTGCTCATTGTTTTGAAAAATCACTAAAATCCCTCATACGTCACGACGAAGTCGTGAGTTCAATCCAAAACGGTCGCTACATTTCCAAAAAGTACTTATGGGCCCGAAACGGACACCGTGTGCAAAAGTTACGCTCAATTCTTCGTACGCCGATTGTCCAAGCGTTCCAAATATGCAAGCGCTCATTCTTTCGAAAAATCGTCGAAATCCCTCATACGTCACAAAGAAGTCTTGAGGTCAATCCAAAACGGTCGCTACATTTCCAAAAAGTAGTTATGGGCCTGAAATGCACACCGTGTGCAAAAGTTACGCTCAATTCTTCGTACGCCGACTATCCAAGCGTTCCGAATATGCAAATGCTCACTCTTTCGAAAAATCGCTAAAATCCCTCATACGTCATGGCAAAGTCGTGAGTTCAATCCAAAACGGTCGCTACATTTCCAAAAAGTACTTATGGGCCCGAAACGGAAACCGTGTGCAAAAGTTACGCGGAATTCTTCGTATCCCGACTATCCAAGCATTCCAAATATGCAGGCACTCATTCTTTCAAAAAATGGTCGAAATCCCTCATACGTCACGAAGAAGTCTTG
>NW_019259562.1:0-1059 GCF_002742605.1 Olea europaea var. sylvestris
AAGCCTACTACATTAATGTATCAAATTACCAACCGCCACACATATATTACGTAGGACGACTACGACACTGAGGGATTATAAATATCATTACTCTAAATTTATAGTATGAATATTGATCACGATGAATCTTCAAGAGCCGAAACTAGATAAAACCCCCCACCCCTCCTAAAATGAAGTCTCATTCAAGTTAATTCCACCTCCAATCGACTCAAAAATAACTTCCAAGTGGGAATTTATTTATACATGTAGCCTTTTAACCTTAATATTAAGCTCCTCTTTAACCCTCATTTAATTTTTTTTCTAAACTCATTTTTAATTGTATATTTTCTTAATAAAATAATTTTGCACATGAATTCATAACTTTTCCATACTTTTTAATCACTTTCTCCCAAAAATTTAATTTTCAAAAAATTTATTTTAAAAAAAATCACTACCAAACATAGATTTTAAGTAGCGAGCTAATTTGAAGAACGAGGATTTCTACTTGAGATATATTTTTATATTTTATATGTACGAATCAACTAAAAGTTTTATTTGACATCCTTTGCCAATATTATGAATGTAAAAATAATTGGGTCGATGTCTCGCTTCTGTCATTTGAGGTCGAAATCGATCCTTTGGAAATAACAACTTCAAGATTTTTTAATGGCGCCGAAACAATTCAATTGATAGAAGGATTGTGCTATTTGTAAATAAAAAAATGTACATAAAGGAAATGATGTGGAGGAAGAAGATTGAATGAAAAATTGATTATGTTTTAAACTGATAAATGATAGCGTGACATTTGACATTATGATGTACATGTAGTAAAACTCTTGATAAAACTCAAAGAATTATGTTGCTTTTGAGTTAGCTTGAACCCCGACAATGGCAAAAGAACGGGAAAATTGTTTATAAAAGTCAACTGAATGGTTATATGTTAATTACATTTAGTCCATGTTTGGTAGAATTCATTTTTCTCAAAACTCATTTTCAATCACACATTTTTCAAAAAATATTTTTGTACATGAAATTTTAATCACATTAGGAGTGGGCATTTTTTCCCGGAACCGGTGGAAC
>NW_019259563.1:0-1059 GCF_002742605.1 Olea europaea var. sylvestris
TTTATTATAATAAGGAAAAATAATGCAACGATATTGTATTTACAATATTGTCCAACTTATGTAAAGTTCTAACTTATGCAAAGATATTGTATTTACAATATTGTCCAACTTCTATAATGTTCTAACTTATGCAAAGATATTGTATTTACAATACTGTCCAACTTCCGTAATGTTCTAACTTTTAAAGAAGCACCAATTATACATAGAAACATACCAAAATCCTAAAACAAGTTCTATAGATGGAAAGAGTATCAAAATCGTGTGGTATAAAGAAAACAATTTTGGGCTAGACAAGTATAGCGCTCGAACGCTAAGCGAGTGACAGCTCTCTACTGAAAATTTTGTTTGGCCATTCGATCTGTCAGCTAGCGACAATGCAACGTCTTTTCCTCCTTAATTTATATTTTGACCTCTTCAAAGCCCAATTCAACAAATCCACAAATACCCAATAGAATTTGCGTCAAACTTTAACATATCTAACCTACAATCTTGTTGTCCCACTATGTACGCACCAATTTGGGCCAATACAAGCGCAAAGTCTAACCGTTATAATCAAAATTCATATCTAATTTTTATCTTGAACTATTAGAATCAAGGGTGCGTTTGTTCGGTATGAAAATGTCTCCTAGAAAAGAAAATATTTTCCTTAGTTTGAGGAAAACAAAAACCTAACTTTTCTACAAAGAAAGCGTTTTCCTCAAAAATAAGGGAAATTAGATATATTTTTAAAGATTGAAAATTATTTTTCATGAAAAATAAAATGAGAATCACACACTCCAAAAGTTAAATTTTGGTGAAAATGGCCATTTTTCATGAGTGCAAGGATTTTGTTGAAAAATTAGAGAGTAACAATGTTTGAGAATGAAATACGAATCTCGAGATATTTATAGATATATTTTTAAAGAAATTTAAGAAAAGACAGCCGAATGACTATTTGTTAGTAAGATTTTTTTTATGAATGAATTGAAGATCTAGGAGTAATATTTATAGACATGATTAGAAAAATATAAGCAAAGTTTCGGCTCATTTACGAGCTAGTTTATTAATAGGTCAAGATTC
>NW_019259564.1:0-1059 GCF_002742605.1 Olea europaea var. sylvestris
ATTGGAATCGAGCCAATGAAAAGTGGTATTTGATTTCATGATAACTTCAGGTTTGTTCGTTTTTGGCGAATTGCTAGTCTAATCCGATTGGAATCGAGCCAATGAAAAGTGGCTTTAGATTTCGTGATTACTTCGTGTTTTTTCATTTTAGGCGAATTGCTAGTCTAATTCGATTGGAATCGAAACAACAAAAAGTGGTTTTTGATTTCATGATAACTTCATGTTTGTTCCTTTTTGGCGAATTGCTAGTCTAATTTGATTGGAATCGAGTCAACGATAAGTGGTTTTTGTTTTCATTATAACTTCGGGGTTGTTCGTTTCTGGCTAATTGCAAGTCTAATTCGATTGGAATCGAGCCAATGTAAAGTGGCTTTTGATTTAGATTTTGGCAAATTGCTAGTCTAATTCAATTGGATTTTAGCCAATGCAAAGTGGTATATGATTTCGTAATTACTTCGGGTTTAGTCTTTTTAACGAAATGCTAGTCTAATTAGATTGGAATCAAGCAAATGAAAAGTGGCTTTTGATTTCATGATAACTTCGTGTTTGTTTATTTTTTATGAATTGCTTGTCTAATTCGATTGGAATCGACCCAATGAAAAGTGGTTTTTTATCTCATGGTAACTTCAGGATTGTTCATTTTTGGTGAATTGCCAGTCTAATTCGATTAGAATCGAGCCAATGAAAAGTGGTATTTGATATCATGATAACTTCAGGTTTGTACATTTTTGACGAATTACTAGTCTAATTCGATTGGAATCTAGCCAATGAAAAGTGGTATTTGATTTGATGATAACTTCGGGGCCGTTCATTTTTGGCCAATTGCTAGTCTAATTCAATTGGAATCGAGCTAACGAAAAGTGGCTTTTGATTTCAAGATAAGTTCGAGTTTGTTAGTTTTTTGGCGAATTGCTAGTCTAATTCGATTGGAATTTAGCCAATGAAAAGTGGAATTTGATTTCATGATAACTTCGGATTTGTTCGTTTTTGGCGAAGTGCCGGACTAATTCGATTGGAATCGAGCCAACAAAAATGGTTTTTGATTTCATGATAACTTCG
>NW_019259565.1:0-1059 GCF_002742605.1 Olea europaea var. sylvestris
TAGCTTAGACATACAAATATTCTAACTTTTTCATAACTTAGAAGGAGATATCTCATTTGAAATACTATACTTTAACTCGCGAGCAAAATACAATATAATGGTATTGATTGCCATCGCTTCTAACTCTTGCAGCTTTTACCCTTTTTGGACTCTTACCTTGTAAAATCTCATAAAGTCCACGTTGTACGAGAATATTTTCAATGGTACTTGCCAAATGTTAAAATTATTCTTCCCTTCAAAATGCTCCAACTCATATTTGAATCTTGTCATCATCGTCGTAGCAATCCCAAATTTTGAACATCGAACTTTGATACCACTGTTGGAAAAAATTTAATCCACAAAAGTACAAAACACAAAATGAATGAAAAAGACATGAAATAATTAAACGTTGTTCAACAAACCACATACAACCAAGGAAGAAGAGACTTTGCTCCCGTTTGGTTTAGCTAAAAATCATATTTTATTAGATTTTGATAGAAGTATGATAAAATATATGGCGAAAAAATGATAAAAATTGTGGATCTTGTAAAATATGTGATTGAAAATGAATTTAAAAAAAAAAATTTAAAAAGTGCCAAACATGACTTTAATAAATTTTTTTTTAAAAAAATACTAGATAAAAATTTTCATTTACGTCACCACTTTTTTCCACACAAAATTAGAATATTAATCCAACCATTTTTCTAGTTCTCTCTCTCCCTACGATCTTCAAAATCGATCAAATAGACTTAGTGACAAATTTTTAAGCAGACAGACACTTGCGAATTCTCATTAAAAGTTAAAAAAGTTACAAGACGTTGTCAATCAGGGATTGAAAATAGGGGTCTATTCAAGATCGGACCAAGACAACTTGGGTTAGGGGGTCAAAAAATAAATTTATAGGGTCCTAAAAAAAAGGTTGAACAAATTTTATTTTTTTTCCAGAATCTAGAGGGTCAATTGACCCTATAATCCACACCCCCCCGGTCCGCCCCTCAGCCTATTCATTTGGCTTAATCACGCTAAAATATATGCAAAACTTTTCTACCAAAATCTTCCTTCTTTTGCCGTATTGTCACG
>NW_019259566.1:0-1059 GCF_002742605.1 Olea europaea var. sylvestris
ATCGCGTCGGGAGCAATTTCTTCATTTTTCTCGACTGTGTCGGAATTGGCTGAAATTTGGCAGTTTGATCTGAAATAAAAATCCTGCCAGGAGCAATTTCGTTATCTTTCTCGACTGTGTCGAATGGGCTCAAATTTGACAGGTTGATCGGAAACAAAAATCGCGACGGAGCAATTTCGTCATTTTTCGCGACTGTGTCGGAATTGGCTAAAATTTGACAGGTTGATCAGAGACAAAAATCACGCCGGGTCCAATTTCGTCATTTTTCTCGACTGTGTCAGAATTGGCTAAAATTTGGCAGTTTGAACTGAAAAAAAAATCGCGCCAGAGGCAATTTCGTCCTTTTTCAAGACTGTGTCGGAATGAGCTCAAATTTGACAGGTTTATCGGGAACAAAAATCGCGCCGGGGCAATTTGGTCATTTTTCTCGACCGTGTCGGAATGGGGTCAAATTTGACATGTTGAGCGGAAACAAAAATCGCGCCGGGGCAATTTGGTCATTTTTCTCGACCGTGTCGGAATGGGGTCAAATTTGACATGTTGAGCGGAAACAAAAATCGCGCCGGGGCAATTTGGTCATTTTTCTCGACCGTGTCGGAATGGGGTCAAATTTGACATGTTGATCGGAAACAAAAATCGCGCCAGGGGCAATTTCATTATCTTTCTCGACTATGTCGGAATGGGCTTAAATTTGACAAGTTGATCAGAAACAAAAATCGCGCCGGTGCAATTTCGTCATTTTTCGCGACTGTGTCGAAATTGGCTAAATTTTATAGGTTGATAGGAGACAAAAATCGCATCGGGGGCAATTTCGTCATTTTTCTCTACTGTTTCGGAATTGGCTAAAATTTGGCAGTTTGAACTGAAAAAAAAATCGCGCCAGAGGCAATTTCGTCATTTTTCAAGACTGTGTTGGAATGAGCTCAAATTTGACAGGTTTATCGGGAACAAAAACCGCGCCTGGTGTAATTTCGTCTTTTTTGCGACTGTGTCGAAATTGGCTAAAATTTGACTTGTTGATCGGAAACAAAAATCGCGCCGGGGGCAATTCCGTCATTT
>NW_019259567.1:0-1059 GCF_002742605.1 Olea europaea var. sylvestris
AATATTAATTATAACATTGTGCTACTTCAGGAGCTACAACAAACTATTTACAATAGATAGATCCATGATTAATATTCTTCTAAAATATTAATTATAATGTTGTACTACTCTAGGAACAACAATACGATAAATTATTAATTTAAAGTTTATAGAAAAACATTTAATTACCATATAGACATGATATGAAGTTATATAAAAAAATTTATTGCTAAAAATGTACAAGTAAAATTATCATCCTAACAGGTATGTGGATTGACTTCATATATCGACATACAAATAGGAAAAAGTAATTATTATGCCCATAATAAAATAATCATCATAGATTTGTGTATAAGCAAAAAAGCATAGAAGAAGCGGCCTCGTTTTGATGCATATGCAAGTAGAAAAATTTATGTGTCACCAAATTGATTTTGGTATACATTATAAATATTTGTGCTTATAAAAAAAATACTACCTTTACTAAGCATTGAAAAATTAAGCTATCTTGTTGATAACGTGTTATGAAAGAGAAAAAGGAAGAGAGAATAAAATTCAATAACTTGTGTATATTTTATTAAGAACTAAAGTCTTATATTTATAGGAAAGAACCTGCAGGGGTAAAATTGTCATTTACTAATAAACTTATCATTTACACAATATGTAGTAACAAATGTCATTTTTGTTTAACTTTGAATTTTATTGTTCTATGATAATTGTTCATTGCTCATTCTTACTAATGTCTTTGGGCATTTAGTTGTATGTCAAGTTGAAATTTCAATATTTCTAAAGCTATATAATTAAATTAGTAGTTTACTATGAGTCAATATTGCACTTGGTTCAATTAGGATTTTGCTTGAGGTTATTATAATTTCTGCAAAGCTAGTTTTTAGCATTTGAATCTCCAGTTGCTAGAAGCACTTCATACAACACATAATTGTGATCTAGCCCAAAATGTTCTTCTATTTTCTAACATCTTAGCATTGCTCGAGGAGATTGGAAATACGAATTTCGTGCCCCCTATCTTGCCTTCTATTCTATTTTGTCCGTGGTGTGGGACTTTGTGTTTATTGTATTTTTTTT
>NW_019259568.1:0-8160 GCF_002742605.1 Olea europaea var. sylvestris
AGAATAATCTTATGCAATCACATAGGTAACCTATAATTTAATGCATTTTGGTCATATGAATTCGGATTAGGAATAATTTCGGGCTGTGATTAGAATATACTTAATTTTTCTTGAAAAAGAAAATTAAATACACTAATGTTATCGATTATCACGAAATCATGAATTGACTATATTTCGAACCAAGAATTAAAATAAATGACAATAGGGGGATTCAAAATCCAATAAAATCATTCACATATTTGACAAAAATATTTTTTATTGCTTTCTCATAATAGAATTAGAATAAATAACAACCAAATCACATCTTTTATTTCAATCATTCTGACTGTCTTATGACCAAGAGGTTGTGGTATGCATTCCAGATAAACTTGCTTTATGTTGGTATCATTCATTCCTTCAATGAGATAGTAGTATCTTGCAGCATTGTGAAAATGTTTATCCAAATATTTAGGATTGTAAGAATAATATTTTAGTTTGAAGAATTATTCTCTTGCAACATCCTTCAAATGATTTTTTTTCAATAGAACTCCCAATATAATGATTCTATAAAAGTATCAATTGTCCGGGCACTCGAATATTGGATTTGATGATATTCACCAAAACTATCATACCAATATTTAAGGAAACTATTAATTCTTGCAAGAAAAGATTTTATAACAGAGGCATAACTCATATTTGGCATTTGCAATTCTGCCGAACACTATGCTTTCATTTCTTGAAATCTTGCCTTCCATAAGGTTGGAAAAATATTATCAAAAGTGAATTTAATTGCTAAAGTGTTGCTTTGTGAATAATAATTATTCACAATATGAGCATCAAAATTATCAGCAATTTCTTCATCAATAGTTTCTCCTGGCTTATCAATAACAAGATTTCCTTGTTGAGTTGACTTGGTTATGGTATGTCAACCATATATAAAGGAGAATTATCTTCTGGAAAATCTTCAGGTTCAGAACTATTCTCATTTGTAACAGCTATGACAGAAGGTTTATAAGGGGAATGGTTTTGAGCTTTTTATAGAATGGTGGTAATATTTTTTTTATCATAATATAAGGTCATTTTCTGGATTTGGTGGAGGTAAAGCTGGTAGGTTTTGTAAATTTCTTTGTTTAGTTTTCTTTGTATCAGAAAGAAGAAGAGATTTTAACTTTTTTTCCCCATTCTTCAAGGGTAAAGTATATTTGACATAATAGTCAAATTTTCCAGAAATTTTCCAAAAGGTTCCCCTAAAAAATCAACTCCTGCAGATTTATTTTCATAGGCATCATGTAGCTTTTGCTGGCTACTCTTATTCTTCCGTCTATTTTTAAGAGGACAATTTTCAAATAAATCCTCTTCATCATACATACATTTCAGACATAAGTTACATCCCAATAATCATGTCATGAATAATTAGATCTACAATAAATAGGCCAATCGTTCGCATCGAATCCATAAATAAGTATTTTTCCATTAGAAAAGGCAAACTATTTGAGGAACATGGAGGCTTGGTTGATGATTCTCTTTTGAACATAATTTCAACTTCACCATTTGATTTTGAAATGATGAGTTGTTGATTGGGTAGGCGTCGAATCTTTTGATGCCTGGTGATGTTGCTCACACTCAGTAATCCATCTATGTAGAGTTAATTTAATGAGCTCATATCTAGGAATTTGTTTGGGGACATATGTATAGCTTGGCTAGTCCGTTCTCATTTCGATGAGTAAGGCATCATCTATACCATGAAGAGTGGCCAAATTAAGACAATGATTTTGTATCATGTAAGCCATCTGGTAATGAAGAGTTGCACCATATGTTACTGCAGTTGGAACTGCTCCAACAATTTGGACATGGATTTTTAAAGTTGATAATAATAATGGATCTGCTATTGGCATATTAAAATTTGGAAATATAGTAACTAATATTGTTTACAAATTAAGTGTTGTTTCAACAGTACCTATACATGCACGTTGATTATTAGCAAATCTTGTTTCTAGAAGAGCAATTCTAGAAATCCCCAGGAGTCCCTTTCTTCCATGGAAAGTAAGTGCGATCCTTATGGCTCCAAATTGAATATGGGTAAAACTTCAGATAACCATACTTTTGGAAGATGGGATAATAAATCCTAAGTGATAAACTGCTCTTGTTCAGTGGCAGGTAAAAGATGTTGGTCAAATTTTGAAGCTTAAACATATTCTTTGATTTGGGATTGTGTTGGTGAAATTAGGCTGAGGACAGTTTTAGTGAAGGAGTGACGTGGTTTATTATATGGAAGATAAGGATTTACAAAGGGTAAATCTGTGATGGACACTTTTTTAGAATTAGAAAGATAGAATATTTCATAAAGAGATTCGATTTTAGAAGCATTAGTTTTTAGAAGAGTGGTAGAAGGAGATAATGTGGACTACTAGAAGATTCAACAGACATGATAAACAATGTGTTCTTCTTAGTTTTCTTTTAAACTGAATAATCCCAATCAGAAATAGTAAGGCTAAGATAATAACACTGGCTTTGATACCAATAAATTGGGAGTATAGCGACCTTATGTAATAGTCAGTACTCTAGCCTCTCTTGGGCAACAACAAAGGGCCTGACTTTTGGTATTACAAAGATTACTATACCTCCATATCGGATCTTTTAATCAGTAGTGCCCTTTTTCTGATGTAGATGATTTTTAGAGAGACAACTACAAAGCATACTTTTGATACTATTCAGATCTTATCCGTACTATTCATCTATGTGTTATCACAATTTGGTCAAAAACTATGGAAGAACAAAAGAAAATGGATAGCATTGTGGGTTTATTGAAATGTTTGGTTGAAAATGAAATTTGATCTTCTATAAATAATTTATAAATTTGCCAAATGAAGGCTAAATTTATACTTTTAGGAGATTTGATAAAATTAAAGAACGATAGGGCCATAGAGAAAGTGGTGGAAAGAAAAATTTTAAGCAAACGAGAACAAGTAGTACATGTCAGAATTATAGGAGCCAAATTTGAACTTATAGACTTCGAAGATGTCAAGATGAAACCACCTTTTCTAGAACTTTCTGCAAATCCTTAGCTTCTTTCTAATGGGACATTTTTAATTGATGACTTTGTCAGCACCTACAATATCTTAATTACTTAAATCATTCAGTTAGTTGGAACATTGAAGATCACATAATATTGTTTATTACGTTAAAGAAACATCTCCATTGACTGTTGAAACAAGAATGCTGTCCAAATGATAGATGTTAAATGATTATAAATCCTAATGAATTTCATGGATTTGACTAGATTTCAACAAATTTCATAAGAATTTCATCGAATATGGTGAAATTTCAAAAGATTTGATTATATGTATTATTAAGTTTGAAATCCATACAAATCTTTTAAAATCCGTTTATTAATAAAATATTGAGAATACCTAAATTTTAAAGGATTTTATTAAATTTCAATTAAGGACATCTAAATTTTAAAAGATTTAATTAAAATATCAATTGAGGCGCCTAAATTTAGAAGGATTTGTAAATTTCATCACAATCTCAATAGAGGACACCTCTAAGATAAGATTATTATTTATATAGAAAATTCATCTCTCGTACCTTCAATTATGACTTCATACCTATGGCAACCCAACTCGAACATTGTGAAATTGCACCTCCTTGTGACAAGGTAACAATTTTCGACATGCCATGGTTGTAACTTGTATTTCCATCCAATTCAATGTGTTTTATTCTACGAATTCCCTTTTCCAAGGCCCTTTTCATGGACACCATCATTCCAAGTTTCAAAGAATCATTATCCCTCACTCTCAAACATTATGTTCAACTAGCAGGAAGCATACTATGTCCATTAAGGGGTGAAAAGCCTTTGTTGAGCTATGTGGTCCACGACTCAGTTCCTCTAATTATAGCCGAGTCCAATGAGGATTTTAATGATCTTACTGCAAATTATGGAGGAGATGCTGATCAGTGTTATCCTTTCATCCCTGAATAGCCACCACCTAAAGAGGAAGCCGAGTTTAAAATTATTCGAGCCATTTGTCTAAAGCTAACTTTAGTTTCAGACCATGGCCTGTGTGTTGGTTTTACCAACTATCATACTATAGGGGATGCAAGTTCAACAGTAGGTTTTATAAAGGCCTAGGATTCGATCAACAAACTGCTAGAGTGGTTGAAGCCAAATCACTGCAGTGTTTTAATAGATCTATCATTAAATATCCCCACGGAATAGCAAATATAACATGAACTATCTTGAATCACAGTAATGAACCCAACATGTGACGTGTACCGAAGGTAGATACCAACTATGTACCAGATCCATCACCAAGGTAACTTTAACTTGATTTGACTGTGACGATTTTTTAAAACAATTTTAACAAAGTTACTTTTGAAATATGAATTAAAATCACCTGACCAATAATCAATTTTCTCAACACATGTACATATAATTTAAAATAGGGTACACCAGCCTATCAAAACACAAACTATTCAAAATAAAATGCACTGGAATGAAATTTACACTTTTTATAGATTCCAAATGTACAACATATATAAAATGCAGCTAGCCCATATTATGGATACATTTTTCGACAAAAGATACTTGTATCCCAAAAATATGAACTATATAAATTGACAAGATTAGACATAAAACAAATGATGATGTGTGGCTCAACTCGGTAGATCAACAAGTTTCAATGCCGCTCAATTCAACTACTAGTTGATAAGAAAAAGGGTGACAAAATATATGAGCTTGTAATTCAGTAAGGGGATTTTTAACAAATAAGTTTACTTTTTTCATTTATGCAAACTTTCTAAAAATGCTTATGTTATTACAACTTGAAGAAAGTCTAAAATCTGATAATTCTTTTAAGATTAAAGCATAATGAAATCATAAAACTCTTTATTCTTTATCCTGAATGAACAACTATAAGATATAACGGATATAATAAATCTGACATCCATACTATATGTAAAAATATCCATTCGCGGTACTATAAGTTGAAATCTTTATTCTTCAAGCTAACTAAATTAAACTTTGTAATCTAAAATCTGATAAACTGTATAATACTGAAAAATCACACCAAAAGATACCCGAAATAACCTTACTCATGTATCGATTAATATCGATATGCATAGCAAAGCTATTAAATTCCGTAATTTTGAAATTTTGAAATTCTATAATTTTGTAATTCTGGTCATACGCGCGCAGGGCTAGCCAAAAGCTATAATTTGGTCATAGACTATAGAAATACATTCACAATGGTGCAAAGCAAGTAAAATCAACATAACTAATCATACAGTATGGAAACACATTCATCCCAGTATAGAGCGAGTAAAATAACAATATGTGGTCATATACTTTGGAAACACATTCGCACAAGTGCAGATTAGGGTATGACCTGTGTACTTTATGGTGGTTTTAGAAATAACTTTAGATATGTTGAAATATTTATGCCAATGAAATGTTTAACTAAACTGAATTTAATTTTAAAAGGAACTGACTATAAAATCCACTTTATTCTGAAAATTATGCTATCAAACCAACTACATGATTAATTACTTTTCTGATCTAATATAAATGCAATAAATATTTATTTTTAAAAAATAAGTTTTTCACTTACATACCCCTTTTTGATTCCCATTTTTCTCTCCCTTTTTTTCAGTCCCACATTTTTATTAAAATAATATTACATGTTAATCAAAAGTTTTTCCTTATTTTTCATCCACACATTCTCCATCAATCTATTATTCTAAAATTCATTTTTTCATTCAAATGGTTGTCAAACACCCTCATAATACAAGTTACAGACTATAATGGTTGGTAAATTTTTTCAATCTCTTCATAACCACCTGAAATACAGTACAAAGTAAACAGTTTAACCACTACCAAATCAATAAACCTTTAATATTTAATGATATAATATTTAAGCTAAATTTCCAGATACTTGAGTAAATTTTCCAAATTTTCTATAATAAACGTAGATAATTCTACTTTCTAATATTTTTTCAAATTTTTATTATATATAAATTTACTTTTATCCCAAGCATAAAAGAAATTGTCCCTTCCAATCTAGTGAAAACTAGCAACCAACACTACAACCAATTTTAATTTTCATCTTGTTCCATAAATCATTCTTCCAAGTAAATAATTGCATCAACATAATCATCTTGACAAAGTATCCTTACTCAAGGATCCAACTAGACATCTATGGTTTGGTGAAAATAGTATTACTAACCTTAATGTAATTAAAAATTAAAGAATCAAGAACTTGAGCTTCAATTTGAACTTTTATCCTCCTAAATCTGAAAATTTAAACCACAAGTTAAAATCCTAGAAATTCAATAAAATATGAGTAGATCCCAAAAATTAATTTTTATCCATCCTAAACCTTCAAATATTGTCAATTTGTAAAATTAAACCCCAATAAAATAATTTACTTTATTTAAGTCCCCATTTGACTAATGCTTTGACAAGGCAACTTTTAATTTTTGACTGATTGAGATAAGTTGTAACAAGATATGTAATGGAATCGAACGAAGAATTTTAAGTTGCCATCTTTTGTGGCTAGAGTTGCCTATGTCTGCACTTGTTTGGTGAGATCCGAGAGAAAGGTTTAGGCAGATGAACCAGAATACTTCAGTTTTGCGGTGGATTGCAGGGCGTGCATGAGTCTTCCTGTACCTACTAATTATTTGGTAATTGCATAGGAGGTGCAGTGGGTATAAGGAAGCACAAGGAATTGATTGAAAATGATGGTTTTTTCATCGCAACTGAGTCAATTGCAGAGATTAGTTGAATAAAGGTGAACAAAAAGGATGAAATGTGTTGAGAACTGGCTGAGAATCTGGAGATTTGATAGGAAAACGATTGGTTTCAGCAACTGGATTGCATAAGTTCGACATATATGACGCAGATTATGGATGGGGAAGGCCAAAAAAGCTTGAGACAGTGTCCATTGATGGAGATGATGCAATTTCCCCCTGCAAACCCTGGGACTATGAGTCTATGAGGGAGTTCTGGAGATTAGTTTATGTAGAGTTTAAAGTGTAGAATACAAAATATTATTACAACTACAATGCGGAATAATAAACTCTCAAAGTGTAAAACCAAACCAAAATCGACTCAAAGCTTCTTCAACACCACCAATAAAGTGTTCTTGATGTAGAGCTCAGATTTGTGCCACACTGCATCATGCACCGTCGTCCACGGGAATGACAATGGATATACCAAGAAAGGATCCGTCGGAAGCCACCAAGAATTTCGTCGGAGTTATGGAAAGCTCCCACTTGGTTACCTCTCTATGCTCTCTCTCAAATGTTATGCCAAGTCCAAGTAGAGAGAATGAAGAGGTCTTGAAATTATAGAGCCAATTCATTTGAATTCAAAATTCAAATATTGTACTATGGTCTAAAGAGTGACAACCTAGTATAGGTAATTGACCACAAGATTAAATCCAACCATTGGATTTAATCTATAGTCCATATTACTTCATAACTAGCACAATCTAAGTCACATTTTCTAGACCAATCAACTTGCATCAATACTATGTTGTGATCCACCTTTCAGTTTATCTTTGCCAAAACAAAAATGGATGCTTTTGCAGCTCTATTCGCCAGCGGCTTAGGGGGTTTTATCAAATGAAGTTAATTAAATATCCAATAAAACTGCTAGCACAACTTGCTTTTGGAACCTATTCTCTCTTTATGCCTCATCCCAACTATAGAATAAGAGATTCATCTATTCGGGCCATACTCTCTTAATTTCATTTAAAATTGACACATTAGTATTGTAATTTGTATGTTAGTTGTGGGATATATGAAAAATAAGCATAGTTTTAATTTGGGCTAAATGTATCTATTGATTTCTCTAAATTGATCTTTTGGCCCAATGTAACTCGATAAGTTGACAAAATATCATGGAAAGCTTGACAAATGTGACGATTTTGCTCTATGAGTCACCTGCAAAGAAGAGATGGCTGACTCTAGCTAAGGCCATGCTCCTGTAATTTTTCCTTCCTACTCGTCTCATTAGTCGGTTTCTGTGGGCACGAGTGATGGAATCCAGAAGTGAGGTATAGTGTAAACCAAAAGAGATATATTATAAGTACAAATTTTTTCTACAAAATTTTTACAGAAAGAAATTTGTCTTCTTGTACCAATTCTGTAATTTGTACTTGCAAATTAATTGAAATA
>NW_019259568.1:12473-19252 GCF_002742605.1 Olea europaea var. sylvestris
ATTATCAATACGGGTCGTGTATATATATATATATATATATATTTATTTATTTATTTATTTATTTTTTAGATCAAATTACAACAAATCTTCACCTTGAACCTAATTCCAAATGCAAGGAATTTCAAAAACGCATCTCCAAAGTAAACACCACTCCTCTCTTCCATAATGACTTGCACGCATAATAATGGCTTCATTTTTCAACCATTCTTTTATGACTACATATATTGATTAGTTTTCATTTGCTTTACATTTTTATCAGCCAACACTTCCATTTTGAATTCAATATGAATTGAGCTATACTAGTCGATTAACCAAAAGTTCGCTCCAATAATAAATATTTATCCGTTTAAATAATTTTCAAGCATTTTGGTTAGAACACTAGGAGTCTAAAATAGAATCTTGACCCACTAATATTCCTCCATATGAACGATTTATAAATTTGTCAAATGAAATAAATAATAGAGAGAAATTACAAGTAATTTTCAAGTTAATTATTATAAATATAGTTTTTTGAGTATATGAAATGATGTATTTAATTTTTCAAATTAATTAAAGTCATTTAATCCAAAACTTTCCTTATTTTAAAGGTTGAACCCCAACCTTAAGGGCCCCCACCGACCCTGCCTTGGGCCATCGTGGAGGAGGTAAATCGCAGGATGTGCCTCCTAGGAGCCAGGGTGGAGAGCATATAGATAGGTCAAAGCTATTAACCCATATGGTAATTCCCGCTTGCAACAAAACCAATTTCATCTTACGGGGAATCGAACTCTGCACACTGCCGCACTGAGCCCTATCCGCCCTCCCCTTTGCCACTGGGAGATATGCCCTGGGGGCAAAACTTTCCTTATTTTGATCACATGTTTTTGCTGTAAAAGGAGAAGGAGATCACATGGAATGGAGCTGGACAGGAAAAGTCGATCCATACATATAATTAATTGTAAGAGTAGTAGGTGAAAACGTTATTAAATGGAGTTGGCATTTCGACGCGTTTGTTCACTATCTTCAGCAACCTCCGCATCCGTGACTGAAAACCGATGCACCAACTTCATTTATATATATATATTTTAGAAATTAATACATCAAAATTTTAAAACATTATACACATTTTAGTTAGTCTATGATGAATATATTAGATGTTTTTTCAGGAAGTAGGACACATCGAACATGTGTACATGTGTATCTATGTTAAAAAGAAAGTGCGAGTGTTTCTGTTTCGAATACATTTTTATTTTCGAAACAAATTATTTTTTTAACAACAAAATGTGAAAACTCAAAGGACACTTTTATTAAACCTTTTGCACAAATATTAGGAAATTTAGACAAAAAGTTACACCTTTTGTGAGTTTTATTGCGGTGTAACTTGAAATTTAATTTAATTGGGAGCTTAAGAATATATATTAATAAATTTAATTTAATTGGGAACTCAAGAATAGATATTAATTTTTATAGACTTACACTACGAAAAAGTAAATCGACCTAGTTTTTTTATTAGTTAATTATATCGTAAACTCTACTTTTATGAAGCAAGCCATCGATTTAAATTTCGAAGAACCCATTACCCTATTTTTTAGGAGTGATTCGATTTGGATGGTTTATAATAAATTTTTAAATCAAATCATTAAATCAATTTGGAATTTTTTTAAATCAAACTAAAACACTTTAATTTCAAAACCAAACCAATTCAGATAACTTTTTTTTCGATTTGATTCGATTTAAAACCACTGTCTAACAAATAAAAAATGTATATAATTAAATAAGTCAACTAATAAATATTAGTCTAAATTTCACGTTAAAATATAAGCAGCACCACCATAAACATTACAAACCAAAGTTCTATAATTCTAATCATTATAATGCAACAATATGTAACATTTTAGTTGAGGCTAATTGGTGCAACACCTACAATTGTAACATATAATTTATACTATCCATAAAGATAAGAATATAATGTATTAATTAATTTATTAAAGTTAAATGCTATAAACAACTAATAAAAGAAAATGAACAGAATGATCAAATACGGTAATAGCTTCTATAATTTTTTTGTGAATCGGTCAATACTTTTTACCTCATCTAAATATTGACGAATCACTATAAATTCAAGGTTACCATACAATCAATTTTTACGTAAATTACAGCTATGTTTTTAACACTTCACCCAACTTGAGAATTTTGCGTTTACAGTTATGATGACTATATGCATTTGGATATGATTTATGGGATGGGTAATTATCTATTTAGGTATAGATTTTAATTGTATTATGTCTAAAATGGATGTGTCTTTTTTAATTGGGATGTGCTTAGTTTTAATTGAGTTTGATAAACTTTGAAATTATCATTATTTTAAGTGTTTGATGGTTTAAAATGATTTGCAAAGATTGAAATTCAAATCAAACCACGTTACAAAATCAAAACGTTAATGGATCCACGTGGATCCAGATCAATGATTTTGAAAAAGCAATTTCTGTTCGGTTGTGCAGTTTAATGGTTTCGTTGTTCGACCCTACTATTTTTTTTGGCTATGATTGATTAGCATATTAGGTGGGAACAACAATAATCTAGAATTTTTTTGAAAGAAGTCGGTTCGAGCACTTGTCAAACGTTCGTTTTCTTGGAGTAAATAACATTTTCATCTTTCGTTTTCTATTTTCATTTGCGTGCAATCCAGACGAGAGTGAATTTCTGTCCTAAGTATAAATTATTTATTCTGCGGGAAATAACTAGGAAAGTTACATAGCATGTGAACTGTGAATAGAAAAATGGTGCTGACCTGGTGGACTGGTAGTTGCATTTCGTTTCATTTTTTTCCACCAAACTAGTTTCTCAAGAGACGTATTCGTCTTATCTAAGAAATTAAATTTTAAAATTTTAATTTTTAATTTAGAACAAATTGACGAAGAAATATTTCTGTATGGATCCAATGGGCACCAAAATCATATTATAATAAATATAATAATACTCTCTGACTTTTCCGTTCCTCACCTAACCATCTCACCATCTATAAGTTTTCTTATATAAAACAAGCTTTTGATGTTAATCATTTTCATACATTAAACTCCAATGTCTGCCGTGCTTGAGCAATCTCAAATTCAGCCTTCACCGGACAACGTGAGTGAGCTAACACTTCCTTTAGTACATTTCGATTTAACATGGTTGTATTTTCATCCTGTTCATCGGCTACTCTTCTTCGAATTTCCATGTTCAAAGGCAGATTTCGTCGACATCCTTGTTCCAAAACTCAAACAATCTCTCCTCCAAACTCTTAAGCATTTTCTTCCACTATCTGGCAACATAATCTATCCATTAGACTCCGGCAGGCCTATTTCGCGCTATGTCGTGGGAGATTCTGTGTCGCTAACAATTGCTCAGTGCGATAAAGATTTCAATCACCTCACAGCCATGGTTCCTCGGGTTGCTGATGAGTTCTATTCATGTGTCCCCCAGATGCCTCCAGCGACTCATTCGCCTGACTCCGTAATTTTTCCAGTTCTTGCCTTGCAAGCAACCATCTTTCCAGGCCATGGTGTTTGTCTTGGTTTCACTAACCATCACGCCATTGGCGATGCTAGTACAATTGTTCGCTTTGTGAAAGCTTGGGCTACAGTTACAAGATTGGGCGGCGATTCACAACTTATAGATGATAAATCTTTACCATTTTACGATAGGAGTTCGGTTGAAGATCCAGAGGGACTCGATTCGATATACTGGGAATTGATGAAGAAATCTAGGCCTATGGATGCTCCACCTCTTAACTTTCCCCTCAATAAGGTTCGTGCAACATTTGTACTGACCAAAGATGATGTTCAAAAACTGAAGATTTTTGTTTTGAGCAAACGACCGAAGATGACGCACGTATCGTCTTTCACTGTAATATGTGCACATGTATGGGCTTGTTCAGCGAAAGCAATGGCTGCGAGCGGGGTGGATTTGGGCGATGATGAGCCGGAGTATTTCGGTTTTCCAGCTGATTGTCGAGGACGAATGGATCCACCGTTGCCTTCTACTTATTTTGGGAATTGTTTAGCGTTCGTCAAGGTAGAAACAACGCACGGAAAATTGAAGGGAAACGAAGGGTTTTTAATTGCTGCTGAGTCGATTGGGGAAGCTATTCAGAGAACGGTGTATAACGAGAAGGGTATCTTGGATGGTGCAGAGAAATGGCCATTGGAATTTAGAGAATTGAGCGGAAAAAGGCTTTTTGGAGTGGCTGGATCGCCTAGATTTGATCTGTATGATGCAGATTACGGCTGGGGAAAGCCCAAAAAATATGAAGCTGCTAACATCGATGGGGATTCGTCAATGTCCCTTTGTAAGTCGAGGGATTTCGAAGGAGGTTTCGAGATTGGCTTATCCAGGCCTAGAAATGTGCTAGATGCCTTTGCACCTTTCTTCACCATCTCGCTTCGAAATCTTTAACTTCTTGGGCTTTAGAGGACCATTTCCATTGCAACGGTAGTAAAACCTAGTGCTCTATGATACAAACAACGAAAGTGATACATAAATATGTACTTTTATTCTGTGTTCATACGATCTATTTGGGGTACACATCTGTTGCTTTATTGCAGTGTATTTCTTTCATTGTCCGGTTCCTTTCTACACAATCTTTTGATCTATTTTCTCGTATGCCTCCAAATGTTTCGTTGGAGATGCATTTATCCATTGGCAAATGACTTCAGTTATTCAACTTGTAGTTCATTACATACTTGAATTGATTGTTGAATACATAAAATAAAATAAAAAAGTACTATATTTAGTCTCTTGCATCAGTTTGTTTCGTGTCACGAGTTAGTACTCTTACTGTTGAAAGTTGCGTTACAACATTTTTTTCGTTTCTGTTTGATTTTTCTGAATTATAAAATCATTATTTTTTTTTTTTCAATTTAGATCAAGCACGAAAATTATGAGCTTGTTTCTTGACCCTTGCTAATTTCATTCTTATTGCATCTTTATTTTACGGAAAAGATATAAGTTTGGGGAACAATAAAATAAGAGACTTTTGAAATGATCCAAACTTTCAATATAATGGTGATTATTTGTACTTGGATCGATCTTTTTTTTTTTGGGTATACAATTTGTTCAGAGATGGTAACACTTGTACAATTATATGTAAAAGTGCAGGTGATAATTGTCTGGTCTAATCCAACCTTTATTTAGTCTTGTATATACAGAAGAAGACTATAAAATGCTAGGAGAGAGAGAGCAGCAGCATATGATCGAAATCAGATTCCTCAAAACATTATTTCATGCACGTTCTTCATTGAAAATGGATCGCGCCTTTTGCTTATTCTATCTGCATATGCACCTACCACCTTTCCAGATCCAAATTGCACTACGGAATTCTTCCAGGGATTCTTCTGTTAGCTTTTCTAGGTTCAAATTCTGTTTGTGATGTCGATTTTGTACATAAATTCACGCGTTCTACATTATATCAGCATATATGTTTCCTCTTTTATGTCAAATATTCTGCATATATTTTTCAAATTTTCACTGCGTTTAGTGGATGCAAATTGTGGGGGCAGTAATTGAGTTTGACCATTGTGATATATCATGTTTGTTGAAACGCTTATACGCCAGCTGGATAAGAAGTTGTCTATTTGTATCAGTTAGGTGAAGCTGGAGAATGAATATTTGGTAACTAGTACGGCTGATGATCAATATCTTTTATTTCTCCTTCAATGCCTTCGAAAATTATATCGAAAAAGGGTATGACTCATGTTGTTTGAAAATTTTCATTCTGCTTCTTCTAAATTTACATGTGCAACTCGGATCGTCCTAATGTTACTTGAGAAAGATTATTTGTTGGATTGAGGCTACAAATTTTTTAAATTACATTAATAGCCATTAATCAAATAAAAGTTAATAGCTTTACTTATTTTTTATGATTTGTTACTGGTCTGCTACTGTCTGAGTGAGTGAGTAGTTTTTTGTTTTGGTTGTAGTTGTTTTCACTAATGGAATAAAGAATTTATATTTCTCTTGTAGTGCCACTTACATATGTAAGCAGTTTAAAGGACTGTAGGCTTTTTTAGTAGTTCACCTTTCTGAACAATAAATTCTTAGTATTTACCATTGAAAACTTGTAGATTACTCTGTTTTGTCGAGAATAAATTAATCCTGAATCTCCTGATTTCTTAGAATTTGATGTTTCAGTGGTACCTTGGAGTAGGTAATGGCAAGTTCAGGTCTTGATTCTGATAAGTTCGTGAAGCAGTTTTACATCCCTGATCATATATTTTTGCCATACTCCATGCCCGAGTGTCCACTTGTTATACCCGAATGCCCTGTTCTTGTATTCGTCAATTCTAAAAGTTCTCAACACTTTATTGTTCAATACTGAACAAAAACCAGGTGAAGTCTCCATTCCTTTTGCTTTATTTTGCGTAATTATATGGATTCCAAATTCATTATATCTTGATAAGAATGTTACTGTAGAAAAGCTATCGATCATCAGTAATTGATATAGAATAGTATAGTATATGACTAACCTTACCTTTATTCTCTCTTTCATATCAAATTTGGCATGGATATGTTATTTATAAGTTGCTGGTGAAGATGGTACAGCTGGTTGGCTTCTTGGGGTCATTTCTGATCTAAAATTGTCTCAGCCACCACCTATAGTTACGGTGCCTCTCGGAACTGGAAATAACCTTCCATTTGCATTTGGATGGGTATGCAAATTTTTTCATTTGTTTATTGGCCATAGATGATGCATATATGCTTTTCTTGACTTCTAAAAAAAAAAAAATATATATATATATATATATATATATATATATATA
>NW_019259568.1:23573-28010 GCF_002742605.1 Olea europaea var. sylvestris
TGTATGGATCCAATGGGCACCAAAATCATATTATAATAAATATAATAATACTCTCTGACTTTTCCATTCCTCACCTAACCATCTCACCATCTATAAGTTTTCTTATATAAAACAAGCTTTTGATGTTAATCATTTTCATACATTAAACTCCAATGTCTGCCGTGCTTGAGCAATCTCAAATTCAGCCTTCACCGGACAACGTGAGTGAGCTAACACTTCCTTTAGTACATTTCGATTTAACATGGTTGTATTTTCATCCTGTTCATCGGCTACTCTTCTTCGAATTTCCATGTTCAAAGGCAGATTTCGTCGACATCCTTGTTCCAAAACTCAAACAATCTCTCCTCCAAACTCTTAAGCATTTTCTTCCACTATCTGGCAACATAATCTATCCATTAGACTCCGGCAGGCCTATTTCGCGCTATGTCGTGGGAGATTCTGTGTCGCTAACAATTGCTCAGTGCGATAAAGATTTCAATCACCTCACAGCCATGGTTCCTCGGGTTGCTGATGAGTTCTATTCATGTGTCCCTCAGATGCCTCCAGCGACTCATTCGCCTGACTCCGTAATTTTTCCAGTTCTTGCCTTGCAAGCAACCATCTTTCCAGGCCATGGTGTTTGTCTTGGTTTCACTAACCATCACGCCATTGGCGATGCTAGTACAATTGTTCGCTTTGTGAAAGCTTGGGCTACAGTTACAAGATTGGGCGGCGATTCACAACTTATAGATGATAAATCTTTACCATTTTACGATAGGAGTTCGGTTGAAGATCCAGAGGGACTCGATTCGATATACTGGGAATTGATGAAGAAATCTAGGCCTATGGATGCTCCACCTCTTAACTTTCCCCTCAATAAGGTTCGTGCAACATTTGTACTGACCAAAGATGATGTTCAAAAACTGAAGATTTTTGTTTTGAGCAAACGACCGAAGATGACGCACGTATCGTCTTTCACTGTAATATGTGCACATGTATGGGCTTGTTCAGCGAAAGCAATGGCTGCGAGCGGGGTGGATTTGGGCGATGATGAGCCGGAGTATTTCGGTTTTCCAGCTGATTGTCGAGGACGAATGGATCCACCGTTGCCTTCTACTTATTTTGGGAATTGTTTAGCGTTCGTCAAGGTAGAAACAACGCACGGAAAATTGAAGGGAAACGAAGGGTTTTTAATTGCTGCTGAGTCGATTGGGGAAGCTATTCAGAGAACGGTGTATAACGAGAAGGGTATCTTGGATGGTGCAGAGAAATGGCCATTGGAATTTAGAGAATTGAGCGGAAAAAGGCTTTTTGGAGTGGCTGGATCGCCTAGGTTTGATCTGTATGATGCAGATTACGGCTGGGGGAAGCCCAAAAAAAAAGAAGATTACGGCTGGGGAAAGCCCAAAAAATATGAAGCTGCTAACATCGATGGGGATTCGTCAATGTCCCTTTGTAAGTCGAGGGATTTCGAAGGAGGTTTCGAGATTGGCTTATCCAGGCCTAGAAATGTGCTAGATGCCTTTGCACCTTTCTTCACCATCTCGCTTCGAAATCTTTAACTTCTTGGGCTTTAGAGGACCATTTCCATTGCAACGGTAGTAAAACCTAGTGCTCTATGATACAAACAACGAAAGTGATACATAAATATGTACTTTTATTCTGTGTTCATACGATCTATTTGGGGTACACATCTGTTGCTTTATTGCAGTGTATTTCTTTCATTGTCCGGTTCCTTTCTACACAATCTTTTGATCTATTTTCTCGTATGCCTCCAAATGTTTCGTTGGAGATGCATTTATCCATTGGCAAATGACTTCAGTTATTCAACTTGTAGTTCATTACATACTTGAATTGATTGTTGAATACATAAAAAAAAAAAAAAGTACTATATTTAGTCTCTTGCATCAGTTTGTTTCGTGTCACGAGTTAGTACTCTTACTGTTGAAAGTTGCGTTACAAAATTTTTTTCGTTTCTGTTTGATTTTTCTGAATTATAAAATCATTATTTTTTTTTTTCAATTTAGATCAAGCACGAAAATTATGAGCTTGTTTCTTGACCCTTGCTAATTTCATTCTTATTGCATCTTTATTTTACGGAAAAGATATAAGTTTGGGGAACAATAAAATAAGAGACTTTTGAAATGATCCAAACTTTCAATATAATGGTGATTATTTGTACTTGGATCGATCTTTTTTTTTTGGGTATACAATTTGTTCAGAGATGGTAACACTTGTACAATTATATGTAAAAGTGCAGGTGATAATTGTCTGGTCTAATCCAACCTTTATTTAGTCTTGTATATACAGAAGAAGACTATAAAATGCTAGGAGAGAGAGAGCAGCAGCATATGATCGAAATCAGATTCCTCAAAACATTATTTCATGCACGTTCTTCATTGAAAATGGATCGCGCCTTTTGCTTCTTCTATCTGCATATGCACCTACCACCTTTCCAGATCCAAATTGCACTACGGAATTCTTCCAGGGATTCTTCTGTTAGCTTTTCTAGGTTCAAATTCTGTTTGTTATGTCGATTTTGTACATAAATTCACGCGTTCTACATTATATCCGCATATATGTTTCCTCTTTTATGTCAAATATTCTGTATATATTTTTCAAATTTTCACTGCGTTTAGTGGATGCAAATTGTGGGGGCAGTAATTGAGTTTGACCATTGTGATATATCATGTTTGTTGAAACGCTTATACGCCAGCTGGATAAGAAGTTGTCTATTTGTATCAGTTAGGTGAAGCTGGAGAATGAATATTTGGTAACTAGTACGGCTGATGATCAATATCTTTTATTTCTCCTTCAATGCCTTCGAAAATTATATCGAAAAAGGGTATGACTCATGTTGTTTGAAAATTTTCATTCTGCTTCTTCTAAATTTACATGTGCAACTCGGATCGTCCTAATGTTACTTGAGAAAGATTATTTGTTGGATTGAGGCTACAAATTTTTAAATTACATTAATAGCCATTAATCAAATAAAAGTTAATAGCTTTACTTATTTTTTATGATTTGTTATTGGTCTGCTACTGTCTGAGTGAGTGAGTAGTTTTTTGTTTTGGTTGTAGTTGCATTCACTAATGGAATAAAGAATTTATATTTCTCTTGTAGTGCCACTTACATATGTAAGCAGTTTAAAGGACTGTAGGCTTTTTTAGTAGTTCACCTTTCTGAACAATAAATTCTTAGTATTTACCATTGAAAACTTGTAGATTACTCTGTTTTGTCGAGAATAAATTAATCCTGAATCTCCTGATTTCTTAGAATTTGATGTTTCAGTGGTACACTTGGAGTTGGTAATGGTAAGTTCAGTTCTTGATTCTGATAAGTTCGTGAAGCAGTTTTACATCCCTGATCATATATTTTTGCCATACTCCATGCCCGAGTGTCCACTTGTTATACCCGAATGCCCTGTTCTTGTATTCGTCAATTCTAAAAGTTCTCAACACTTTATTGTTCAATACTGAACAAAAACCAGGTGAAGTCTCCATTCCTTTTGCTTTATTTTGCGTAATTATATGGATTCCAAGTTCATTATATCTTGATAAGAATGTTACTGTAGAAAGCTATCGATCATCAGTATTGATATAGATTAGTATAGTATATGACTAACGTTACCTTTATTCTCTCTTTCACATCAAATTTGGCATGGATATGTTATTTATAAGTTGCCGGTGAAGATGGTACGGCTGGTTGGCTTCTTGGGGTCATTTCTGATCTAAAATTGTCTCAGCCACCACCTATAGTTACGGTGCCTCTCGGAACTGGAAATAACCTTCCATTTGCATTTGGATGGGTATGCAAATTTTTTCATTTGTTTATTGGCCATAGATGATGCATATATGCTTTTCTTGACTTCTAAAATATATATATATATATATATAGAGAGAGAGAGAGAGAGAGAGAGAGAGAGAGAGAGAGAGAGAGAGAATTTACAATATGACTATTATCTTGCTTTCATTATAACTCTACATTGATTTGCTCAATATTATTTGGACTGATATAATATGTGCCTAAATCTATGAACTAACCATCTTTTGGTCGAACTTTTGGTCACAACTTGCGGCTTTTTTGCTAATTATGAAAGTTGTCTTTTACTTTCTGCACTATAGTCTTTCTTTACTGTTTTAATCCCCAAGAGCTAACTACTGCATTTTCTACAGGCAAATGCAAAATTTGAATGGCATGAATCAATTTCAAATACTTTCTAGTTCCTTTGTGCAATGACCTTAGGTTCTCCTGGGTTATGATTTTTCCAAAGTATTAATCCTCATTGACTTTGACTTACTTTTTCAAATGCTGGGAAAGAAAAATCCTGGAACTGATCATACTTCCGTGCTCTCATTCTTGGATCAAGTATGGAAAGCAAAAGAAATGAAGCTACTAGATAGGTGTCGTTACAGATATTATTTAACCCCATATGATTAGTTTTTCATGTGAGCTACC
>NW_019259568.1:30933-41634 GCF_002742605.1 Olea europaea var. sylvestris
TTTAGTTCCCAAAAAAAAGTGTCGAAAGTGTATTTTCTGCTTTCTTTAACATTTTGCAGATTGTTCCCTCAAAAAAGGGAAAATAGAAATTCAAAAAATAAAAATAAAAATAAATTCAATTCAGATTACCAGTGCTGCTGTGTCATGTTATTGTTGTCCTTCAAAAACCCTAATCCTCAACAAAAAAAACCCAACAGCCAATCCAAATATCCATCAACAACTTACTCGTCAACCCACAAATCCTATTATTAATTCCTACAACTCGTATAATCCTAACCTATTAGCCCACTAAACATAAGCCATTCTATAAAGGGAAAAATTCATAATCCAGGCGTATTATTTACACCAATTCAAAAATCAGGTAGATAGTTTGAAAATTTAAAATTTAGGAATATATTTCATTAATTAAAAATATTTATTAAATAAATGTAATAAAGTCACAGTTATACGATTAATGATCACAATTTTATAATTATAGGTACATATTTATTTGCTGGTTACATATTATCAAATTAATTGGTCACAGATTATTTCGTGGTCACAAATAAAAAATTTTGTAGGTCACAAATCATTCAAATTACAGGTCACGGTTTATCTATAGGTCATATATTTTCAAATTTATTAGTCACAAATTATTTTTTTAGTCGCAGATTATCGAATTTTAAAGTCACAGATTAATAATTAGTCCAAATATTTGGTTACATGCACCAAACTCCTCCACCACCGATCCCGATCCAGCACAATCTTTGTCACAAATCACCACCATACAACCGTCACTTGCATCACACCACCGCAACCTTACCACCATCGCTGCAACCCAAAATTGGCACCACAATTACCACCGCAACCTTACCGCCAAAGCAAGCACCACTATCACCACCAAAACACAACCAAAACTACTCTATAATCACCACAAAATCAAATTCACGGCAGTGCATAGCTCACAACTCATCGCACCCACAACACATACCCCTGCCAAAATCGCATCCAACCACACACCGGTAGTGGACACCATCACGCCGCATCCAACCATTGCACACTAGCAATGCCACCATGCCGTCAACACCACCACATCAGACCACACTATCATCTAATAGCACAACCCCAGTGGCCAGCACTACCACCCCATTGCACAACCCTCGGATTCAAAACCAAATATGGTTAATGAGGTTGCAGTAGCGCCGCTAGCTACTCCAGAGTGACGCCGCTGTGGTGGTTGCGTCTTGACCGTGGAGCCATTGCACAACCCTCGGACGACGATGTTTGATGAAGAGAAATGAAGGTATATAGATAGAAAATAGAAATTGCCCTCAACACTACACCAAGAAATCTTCCGATGGTGACGCTACCGTGCAGGTGATTCAACTCCAATGGTAAAATTGTTCGCCGGAGATAATCTTCCACGAGCGACACGATTACTGTTGAGAGGAAAGAGAAGGGAGCAGAATAGAGTAAGATGGGAATGGGGGAAATGATTAGGATTTTTATTGAATTGGGTGAATTAATTATATATAATACCTGATTTGTGAATAATATAACTTAGTACTTGATTTTTGAATTGTGACGTTTAATTTTGTATAATTTCCTCTTCTATAAACCCAGACACTACCCCGACCATAATCCACCACATATTGAAAAGCCCACAAAACCCAACAAAGTCGGCCCATTAAACCCAAATCCAAATTCATAACCCAAATCCACCGATCGCCTACCATCATGCTCATCACCAGCCCATACTCGTACCAGCCGACCAACTACATCAATCACCACCGTCTCCCCAGGCCATAAACACCAAACAAATCACCCTGCTGTCATTTGTGTCGCCACGACTCTCTCTTCTATATAAACCACTTCGACTACCACCATTTCATTTGAGTCACCCAATGCTCCTCTCTCGCACATACATCGCTAGAAACCATTTTTGCCACCTCCGAGGTCATATTTCCATTATACCGAAGCATGGCTGAAGCAATAAAAGTGTTTCCATGCCCTGAAGCAATGGCACTCTCACAAGGCAAAGTATTGGTGTCGGAACATGTGTCCAAGACCGACATGGTTCAAAACGTGTCTCCATTTTACTTCATTTTACATTTTGATAGTTTCTATCTCACATGGACATATCTGCAGCAGTTTAGGACATGTTATGGGGGACAATTAGTAATGTAATAGGTACAATGAAAAATACAGTCAACATGAACTTTTAAAAGGCTAATGCCCGTACACAAAAGTAGAAAGGAAGCCATATTTGGTGCCAAAATAACAGATGATGATGGTGGCAGCAGATATTTCTTTCTTTCTTTTGGTTTCGTTGACACATTATCAAACTTGGAATTTTCCGTTCCCTATTCATTATGTATTACAACTCTCAACATCTCCTTTCACAACATAATGTTCTTCATTTATTACTCTGTGGAGCCCACTTTGGTAGCCCAGTGAGGTTCACATTTTCTAAATTCTCGACTGTTGAATATTTTTTATTGTAGTTACAAGTTGATTTGCCCATATACCCAAGATTCTATATCACGAAAATTGTGAATTGCTACAAGCTGCAGTGTGGATGAATAAACCTCCACTCCAGTCCTCGATGAGATTAAAACAGTGAATCCATTCTATCAATATTGAATCAATATTAATATGTTAATAATAACCCATATGCAGATAATCACAATGGAGTATATCAAACAAAATGGCAAAATAGGCACTCTTACTATGATGCTTTTAGAATATGAAAAGTCTCACAACACAACCAGATGTGAGAGAAGGGGGGGGGGGGCCCCCCCTTTTAAAAAAAAAAAATAAAGATGTGGAGCCTGACCCCCTTATAGTGAGGGGTCTGTGCAACCCTTGTGAACTGTACGTGGAGCTCGATTCTTTTTTTTTTTTTTTCTAACGTTGTGGTATCATGCCCATTGTGCGTCTTAACTAACCTAGCTGGCCCCACCTTTTCAAAAAAAAAAAAAAATGATGTGGGACCTGACCCCCCTACAATGAGGGGTCTATGCAACCCCTGTGAACCGTACGTGGAGCTCGGTTCATTTTTTTTTTTTTTCTAACTTTGCAGTATCAAGTCCATTGTACGTCTTAACTAGCCTAGCTTCTCCGGTGGACTAAATCCTCGGAGTTGGGGAACACCAAATATAAACAAAAGATGTGATTTCTGTGCTCTGTTTAAACACACATTTTTTTTATTTTTATTTTTTGGTTGAGTTCAACAGAATTAAAGCTTAGAAAATAATCTGGATACATTATATTCTAACAAATTCTATGCTTCAAACTGATGTCTAGAGAGACTTGACGCCACCTCTTGTCGATGATGGAGTTAATTATTCCAATGGTCATTGAACTTAGGTCCATGTGTTTGATTGGTTACTGAAATTTAAAATGTCGAGTTTTGATCACTGAATTTAGGTTCATGCTTTCGATTGCTCACTGAAATTTAAAATGTCAAGTTTTGGGCATTAAACTTTAGAATATGTCGTACGTTACTAATTAGTACAACTGTTAAACTTTGAAAAATATCGAGTTTACAATGAATAATGTACAGCATTTTTCAAAGTTCAGTGAGTAATGTACAACATTTTTCAAAGTTCAATGAGGAATGTATAATATTTTTCAAAGTTTAATGACCAAAATTCGATATTGTAAATTTCAATAAGCATTTGAAGATATGAACCTAAGTTCGACATTTTAAACTTCTGTAACCACTCAAAGACATGGACCTAAATTTAGTGACCATTGGAACAATTAACTCTCAATGATGGCCTTCTAGAGATTGTTGGTTTTAAAAATGCTTGGCATAGACTGGTCCTGCTTGCTCCTAATGGACATGTGACACATCTTGCATAGGTTAGAATCAAGCAGAAAGTTGGGAGAAACTTAGGGGGTGTTCTTTTCGTATTTCAGTTTTATAGTTTTGAATTTTGTCTTTTAAGTGTTTGTTTTGAAATTATTGAAAATGCGTTATTTTTGTTAGTCCGAAAAACTATTTCTCAAAACAAAAAAATAAAAAACATGTTTCCTTTGAAATTTTGAGAATCATCACGACACCACCATCAAGCATCAAGCACCGCCAAAATCAACCAAAATCAACTCCACTGCCACTACCATGAACCATCAACCACTACCACCACCGTCCACAACCACCAACAAATTGAATGCAAGAAAAAAAAAAACCACTTGTCACCACCGTCCACAACCACCAACACCTTCAATTGCAAGAAAAAAAACAACTAGCAATACAGTCAAAATTGGTTCATGAACTGTCTGGCTTGATTTAGCCTATTGGATCGAAATTGGTGATGATCCATGGGTTCATTTGGTTCCCTTCGTAGCCAGCGTCCAGAAGAGAGAAGGCAGAGCTTATCGGAAAGAGAAGGTAGACTTTGAAAAGAAAAATAAAAGTGTTTCCCGTGTTTTCAATTTTTTTGAGTTCTGTACTGAAAAAACCCAAAACAATTTGTGTTTTCTTCACAATTTTTTTTTCGTTTTCGAAAACGGGAAAGAGAACGCGTTTTCACCGTTTTGAAAAATCAAAAACAGAAAACGATCCGAAAACAGCAAAGAAAACACACCCTCAGATTCCATTAAATCAATGACATGAGCTATTGTTGATGTTTTTTTGGCTTTTCATCTGTTCAGACACAGAATACATTTTGAGTTTCACAAGGGTGCCGCTGATCACAACTTCACGAGGATTGATGGGGAACCATGGTAACAACCACTTCCTGTGGATGGTGACACTGTTGTCGTACAGATTTCTCACCTCGGCCAGGTGAAGATGCTTGCTATCAAGTCTGCAGATCCAAAAGTGGTCACGACCCCTCGTCTCCCAACATTCAGGATGTAGATGAAAGGGATAGCGACTATGAACACGAGTATGTAGAGGAAGAATGGGGAAAATTTGGTGCAGCAGATATATTCAAGATTCCAGATGAGGTCGACATCTCTCATCCCAGTTAAATCTCTTATTGGTTGAAGTTATTAAAATAACTAAACTTCAACACTTATTAGTTGGTAATAATCTCGTTTCAGCTAAATCATAAGGTTAATTCATTTGTTGTTTGCAAAAATTTGTATTAGGCAACATTAAGGGCGTGATGAATTTTGTAACAATTCTAAAGAAATTAATAGTTAATGAAAATGATTTCAACATGGCTAAATCACGAGGATCTGAATTATTATTTGTCATTTAATACAGCCTCTATTTTGATAACCTGTCTGAACCATTCTTATCATGCAAAAGATCAAATTAACTGTTAGATATATATTGAGAGAGATTTAAACAAAAGGTAACAAATGAAGGTTACTTCATAACCCCCGCATATTGGTATCCCCCCAAGCATTTTGTGACAGCTTCATTAGCTTTCTGAGATTCTGTCCGTTCTTCTCTTTTCTTTTTCTCCCTGAAGGCCATAAACATTAACAAATGTCACAAAACTAATCTGAAGATTTATTGTTGAACACATGAATCTCGTAATGTAGAGAAGCACGACTAGCGAAAGCAAAAAGAGGATGTAACATTTTATTGTTAATGAAGAAGTTGATTGAATGTGAAAAACAGTCACTTGTATCCATCAATTGTTATGATTTTAGTTGTAAAATAACCACATCTCTAGGAAAGTAGACTGCACTAATAGCACCACGAAGTGTTGAGTTATTATATTTACTCTTTCTTCTATAATAGCTTTGAATATTATCTAATCCACCTTATTGAATAAGAGCGAAATTCTCACCTGTCGACATATTCCTTTAGCAGCTCTTTTGCTTGAACCAGCTTAGAGAGCAGATTGCGGTAGACATCAAGATCACGATCAACACTTCTCTTATTTATATTCAGTGCAGCGCAAAGCTGTCAAACCATGAAAGAAATAAGTTAATAATAGTTCGCATCTCTTTTTTATTATTATGATGCGTTGCTACTTAAAAAAAAGACGCAAACACGTGGTTGCACACAACTCTGTAAAGCGGATCATTTTCATCCTGAATTCAAATGTTCATAGCTTCAATAACTAGAGACACAGTGATGTTTGGAAAAGGAATGAAGAGACATTTACTCATAATGCATGGCTGAATAATGCTTGTCAGGAACACAGAGGAAGATGGAGAGGAAGAGGAAGAGGGGGAAGAGAGAGATCACTCTTAACATCTCCGCCCCCTCCCCCCACCAAATCCAACTCCCAAAATGAAGAATAATAGTAGTAGTAACAACAACAATAATAATAATGACTATAATAACAACAAAATAATAATAATAATAATAATAATAATAATAATAATAATAATGCACAATAAAATGTAACAATCTCATTTCAAGGGCGATTTCATTCTTACAATTACAATTGTGAACTACAATAAACATGCACACTCCACACATTACATACATATAATATGTCTACATTCACCCATGCAAACTATTGGCAATTGATCATATATATATGCCCTTTGACTACAAATCCTTCATAGAATATTAAATATAAATATCAAATAACTTTTTTAACCAGTACGTAAAAATATGCGGTAAATGAGTTGTAAGCCCAACTCTTTTTACAACATAAGTTACGCATAAGATACTTCCAGCAAGGTATAAATATTATACATCTAACATTCAAAATATAACTGTAACGACTTGAGCTTGTACCTAAACCGTTAACTCATAAATACTGTCATTTTGGGAGAGTCTATACATATCTTACTCCTCATAGATTTCTATTACATTACCCAGGATTTGAACTCAAGACTTCTACGAGAGACTTAAGTTGAATTTCAGTATCAATTAAGCAAAAATTCGTAGAATAAGATGTGTACAGACTCTCTCAAAACTGACACAGTACCTATGAGTTAACGGCTTGGGTACAAACTCAGGTTGGAACAAAAAATGTACTTTTGGCTTATATTAAAGCGTTTCGTGCCATCTTTTGAAAATCGAACTAATCAATTATATTATGTACCAAACTTGAAACCTTTCTTGTCCTGTGGTATCAATCGTGTATCAAAAAATCAGTAGCCTGACCTCTTCAACTGGAAACGCTTCATCATATGAATCTTTCTCAATTTACATGCCCTTAAGTCTAAATATTCATTTTAATTTCGTGAAGCCACGAAATCAAAATGAGTAATGCATGTAGCATCACTAATATTTAGTACTATTTTAGATGACAGTGAACTATGCATTTAGAGTAGTGCTACGTAACTACACTGAATCAAAATATATGAGTCTTACTCTTCCCAGGTGTTTGGCATGTGGACCATTGAGTCAACCTAGTATGATCCACTTTTTCCCCCAGGAAAATTAATTTATTTTATTTCTAGGTTGCCTAGCTGATCGGGTATTGCATATATAACAGGCCATGAGAAGTGAGAACCACTTACGTTTTATAATGTCTTAAAGTTCAAGAATTTAGCAATTTTGTTCAATGTATAGGACCAATTAAGCCCCCATTTGAGCCCCATTATTTCAAATTTATAATTTTTGGAATATCATTTTTTTGGAGAATGTGTGATTGAAAAGAAGGAAAAATTTTCAATTTGCATGTAATATTATTTTATGGAAGATTGTGTAGTTGAAAATAAGAGAGAAAAATTACAATTTGAAATAATGGGGCCTAAATTAAATAGGTGGCCAACATGTTCTCGATATTGGCAAGAATCTTGGCTTGAGGGCTAGAATTGAACTTCAACAAAGATTAAAGAAAACACACTCGGCCAAAATTTAAAATTATCTTACCCCAAGAAAAATAATTTGAATTAGATTAAGAGAATGGTCTGAATTAGATTAAATGAATGAACAGTAACCGGTATCTTTGGCTTCATTTCTGAACTGTCAAAAGTTTGAAATGATAAAACATTCCAATCCAAACAACCCCAGATGACTTTCCCTTCATATCTTAAACCTATTTGTCATACTCCATATGATTCCAGGGAAGAAATAAAAAGTGTAAACAGGTCTATGAAGAGAAATCCTCACATATTTTCTCCACTGGGTACCTCAGTCTCTCTGCATGATCCTCTAGTTTCCAAGTTCATATCTTATTTTGCAAAGAAAAAACACCATCATGTGAAATGAAAATTTTAATCCTTACTGTTAACGAAATAAACACAGAGACTAGGCAAGAAATATTTAGGGTTTATTGTATTTCCACACTTATACTAATTTTCCATATGTGTACTCTCATTTTTCCTATTTAATGAAAGTAGAGGATATGACGGAAATTAACTTTTTCTCTCCAATGTGATAGGTTCTTGGCTGATATGGTTGTTAAACTGCAGATTCTGGCTGCTGATGCAGAGGAATAATTGCTGAAATTGGTTGCTAAACTAATTTGTGGGATTGAACACTGAAATTGTAATATGACTGCAAGATGGTGTCTATGAAGTTACTGGAATTGTATGTTGTAAAATAGAGGAATTGTATTGATATAAACTGGAATAAAAGGATAAAAGGCATGATTCCTATTATCCTTTTGCCTCTTTGCTGACTAAGTGGAATATTCTAGAATATTGGATGACTTGGCGGCCTTCATATTGGTTGTATCCTTGCAAACCGATTGGAGATCTATTATTACCCGCCGCCTCGAAATCCACCTTGTCCTCAAGGTGAGAGTTGTTGTGGTTTGCTCACTTCATCATACACCCACACCATTTCCTTTGCAATGCCCGTCATGACCCGAGCAGAAAAGGGATATTTCAACCCAAAAAAATTGGTAGACCCATTAATTACAAGTAGTGTCTTGTCCATTAAAATCTCATAATCGGTTGCACCACATCCTGGGTTTTCCAAAAATGGAACCCAGCCAATCGAAACACCATGGTGGGTAGTACCGTAATTGATGGTATGGCAATTGATTAGCATCGCGACCTCTTCTTGTGCAACCTGCCCTTTTTTTGTCTTTTGCGCCATTTCAGACACTAAACTAATTATGAATCCCAACTTCTCACCAACCTTTTCAGTATTGTCGGTGTTAAAAAATTCTTATCCTCTGTAAGGATTTTGATCCGAAGACCATTTTTCGCTGTCGGACCCACCACTGAGATTGAAGAAGATTTCTAAGTGTTCGTAGTGGTTTGAGGGGCTTGGTACGCTGTCAGGTAAGAGAAGTAATGAGTGCTAGAATGAATATTTGTGCTGGAAGTGTTTGAGATAACATTTAGGCTATAAAAATTGTTTTTAATATCATATGGGCTAGAATCAGGTTGAGCTTTTTTTAGAGGCTCTTTTTGGTCCTCTATCAGTTGGGCTGAATCTCTATTTTGGTATCAGAGCAATTTGTTCTCCGTTGACCTTCATCTTCACAAATTCAAAATTCCTCCAACCGTTTCCATCGAATCCATATATACATCCACGCCTTCCCCCATCAATCCAAGCCATACAACCATCTTTATACACAAAAACTGAGGAACAGCAAATAAGGAAAAAATCATTAATCTGAGAAGCAGCAATTTTTAACCTTTTTTTATTTTATTAGTTGGAAAAAAAATTGAAATAAAAATGTTCAAAAAAGGGGCAATTAGTTCATCTTGTTTAGTTACTGTTTTTTTAGTTCCCAAAAAAAAGTGTCGAAAGTGTATTTTCTGCTTTCTTTAACATTTTGCAGATTGTTCCCTCAAAAAAGGGAAAAGAGAAATTCAAAAAATAAAAATAAAAATAAATTCAATTCAGATTACCAGTGCTGCTGCGTCATGTTATTGTTGTCCTTCAAAAACCCTAATCCTCAACAAAAAAAACCCAACAGCCAATCCAAATATCCATCAACAACTTACTCGTCAACCCACAAATCCTATTATTAATTCCTACAACTCGTATAATCCTAACCTATTAGCCCACTAAACATAAGCCATTCTATAAAGGGAAAAATTCATAATCCAGGCGTATTATTTACACCAATTCAAAAATCAGGTAGATAGTTTGAAAATTTAAAATTTAGGAATATATTTCATTAATTAAAAATATTTATTAAATAAATGTAATAAAGTCACAGTTATACGATTAATGATCACAAATTTATAATTATAGGTACATATTTATTTGCTGGTTACATATTATCAAATTAATTGGTCACAGATTATTTCGTGGTCACAAATAAAAAATTTTGTAGGTCACAAATCATTCAAATTACAGGTCATAGTTTATCTATAGGTCACACATTTTCAAATTTATTAGTCACAAATTATTTTTTTAGTCACAGATTATCGAATTTTAAAGTCACAGATTAATAATTAGTCCAAATATTTGGTTACATGCACCAAACTCCTCCACCACCGATCCCGATCCAGCACAATCTTTGTCACAAATCACTTCCATACAACCGTCACTTGCACCACACCACCGCAACCTTACCACCATCGCTGCAACCCAAAATTGGCACCACAATTACCACCGCAACCTTACCGCCAAAGCAAGCACCACTATCACCACCAAAACACAACCAAAACTACTCTATAATCACCACAAAATCAAATTCACGGCAGTGCATAGCTCACAACTCATCGCACCCACAGCACATACCCCTGCCAAAATCGCATCCAACCACACACCGGTAGTGGACACCATCACGCCGCATCCAACCATTGCACACTAGCAATGCCACCATGCCGTCAACACCACCACATCCGACCACACTACCATCTAATAGCACAACCCCAGTGGCCAGCACTACCACCCCATTGCACAACCCTCGGATTCAAAACCAAATATGGTTAATGAGG
>NW_019259568.1:44873-49151 GCF_002742605.1 Olea europaea var. sylvestris
GGAAATAGAAGAAGAACAAGGCTGGGATTTTGGCGCAGATCTGCAGAATCCAAGAGAGCTTTGGTTGATACAGTAAGGAGGTCGGAGTGTTGTTAGATATAGTCATGTTTGGCGTACTGTAAGTTGAAGTCTTCTATAGTGAATCCCTACTGGCTTGTGCCCGGAGTTTTTACCCAGTGGGATTTTCTCCGTCAACAATTTGTTGACTTATTTATTGCTTTCTGTCATTTTTAATTCAATTGGAAATTTAACATAGGTAGTTAAATCATGTGAATGAATCTGGACAAAGTTTAATTTATGTGACTTGTTGCATAAGTTGATTGAATTGTTAAAATCTGCATAAACACCTATTCACCCCCCTTTAGGTGTTGTTTGGGTCGAACTATAGTCTTTTCAACTTTCAAGGCAACATAAGGATTATATAAAGAGCAAACCTAGGTCAAAAAATCAATTAAAAGTGAAATTCATAAAATAGCTAACATTTTTCTGTATAGAAAACCATACACATAATGAAGTATGTAGAATTAACTTTTAGAATTAACTTTTTCTCTCGTGTTCATAATCACTTGATTGATCTTTGAATATAAATGTTACTCTTTTTGTTATACTCAAATGTTACTTAAAATTAGTAGGCGTGCATAGCTTGACTCACTCATTTCGTCATTCAAACTATTGAAAACTGCGTCGGCTCCTTTCAAATGTTTTTTGACTAGTATTAGAAGTGTCATTTCTCATCTTCACAGTGTAATTCTCTTAAATATTTGAACTTATTTATAAATAGCACCCTTGACAATTAAAAAAAAAAATCATTTCAAACTTTATTAAAAACTTTTCTTGAATATTAGGAAATTAAAGTGACCTTATACCAAGTCTTAAGGTGGATCACACTTGTCCTATTCCAACTAAATGGCTCCACTAACAATATCCCATTTCCGCAGTGCAGATGGATTTCTATAATCAATATATTTGTTAATTTAACGAAGTTATGATTTAGTAATTTATATAGTTATAAAATAAATAAATAATTTTTTAAAATAAATACATTGTCAAAAATCGAAAGAATGAATAAAATAATAAAATACTGTTTATTTGGTGTAAATTTTGGTGTAATGATTGGAGAAAAATTTTGGTTTGGTGCAAGATTTAGTGCAAAATTTGGTGAAAAATGGTGTAAAATTTGGTGCGGGGTTGGAGATGGCCTAAGCATGCTGCTGACCTCACAAGTGCTAAATGTCAAAATCAATATTAGAAGACATTAACGGATCAGGATGAATATTAAGCCCTTGTTTGATCCCTATTTCGAGATAAATAATGAATTTTGAATACTAGATTGATGAAAAATGTGTGGTTAAAAATTAAAAAAAAAACTTTTGAATTTTCGTGTAACATTGTCTTATTAAAAAATGTGTGGTTGAAAATGAGTTTACATTTTTTTGTAGAATTAACTTTTTGTCTCGTTTTCATAATCACTTGATTGATCTTTGAATATAAACGTTACTCTTTTTGTTATACTCAAATGTTACTTAAAATTAGTAGGCACGCATAGCTTGACTCATTCATTTCGTCATTCAAACTATTGAAAACAGCGTCGGCTCCTTTCAAGTGTTTTTTTTGACTTGTATTAGACGTGTCATTTCTCATCTTCACAGTGTAATTCTCATAAATATTTGAACTTATTTATAAATAACACCCTATACAATTAAAAAAAAATTTCATTTCAAACTTTATTAAAAACTTTTCTTGAATATTAGGAAATTAAAGTAACCTTGTACCAAGTCTTAAGGTGGATCACACTGGTCCTATTCCAACTAAATGGCTCCACTAACAATATCCCATTTCCGCGGTGCAGATGGATTTCTATAATCAAACCAGCATGCTCATAATAAACGAACTCACTGTTATATTTCCCAACTTGCCCCGGGTATAATCTGCTATTTCAAGAGTTATTACGTACATCACAAAACCCCACAACCGCACACCAGAGTAGTGAAACCCCTGGACGCTAGCCTCTAGTGTTGTGCTTACTAGCTGCATGTAATTTACCACATAATGGTTCTCTTCAGCATACAAGAACAGATATTCTACAGAACACAAGCTTTCTCAAGTCCCTTTTAAAAACCAAACTCTTACCAGCAAAAACAATTCTTGAACAAGCAAAGTGTGGATTGTGGGAGTTAGTGTTGGGGCTGTGGAAGCATTGAAAGGTCAGGATATCTGCAGATGGAATTATGCTTTCAGATTGATCTAACTGCTAGTGTTATACCCTGGGTTCACTCAACTTTGGACATAAATATTTTCAATATATATAATTGATACAATTTTAGGACAGATCTATTATTTAATTAATATTTAAATAATAGAGTTCATAGTTTCAAATCCTATTAATTTGTTAATCACAAAAAGTTGTGATCATGAGATACAAATTACAAATGGTTGAATTTCAAATTATTCATGGTCGTAAGTAATAACAAGATACTAATATCATTATTATGGATAAACCATCTTGTATGGTATTTCTTACTTGTGAAGCAAGTAGCTGATCTCACAAGTTAAAGTGTGATAACACTTAAATGAAACACGTGGATGTTTTGTTATAAAATAAAATATTAGAGACCTACTCAGAAGATTTCACATGGATAACTATTTGAATGTCGGTGGTTAATCTCTAACGTTCTGTAATGAAATCAGTCCTTCAATTTGAGGTCATCATAGTACCTTATATGAAAACAATCATACTTTGGTAATATTAGATGTTACTCTGTTAAGGGTTGCTAATACGACACTATTCGGGTATGTCAAGAATCGTATAAAAGTTGTGAATGATCAATACAGAATTCGTCATTTTTAAATAGTAAGAGATTATGATCTACATTTCATTCGCTTAAGTTGATAACGAAATCCTTGACCAATGTATACTCATAAATCGAAAAGGAGTTTTCGCCTTATATTGACTTCATAGTAGAATGAAAAATATGATCAATAATTGAGATTATCACATTTCCATATATCGTAATTGATCGCATTATATTGACGAAAAGATTATAGTTTCACGTTAAACGATAAGTTTGATTTTGTCATACCACACATCATTGTTAAGCCCCGTTTGGTCTCCATTAATTTTCATTACATTACATTCCATTTTTTTCTTTTCTATTTACAACCACACAATCTTCTATAAAATAATATTACTCGTAAATCGAAAATTTATCCTTCTTTTTTAACCATTCATTTTTCAAAAAAAAATACTATTCTACCCATTTTCATTTTTACAAAATGGGGTTCAATTGGGGCTTAATGTCAATTTGGAACAACGAATGTGAATTGTTGATAAATTAAAAGGGCTTATTTTAATTTATCGATTTTCATTAGATCAAAATAATAATTCAAGACGTTGGACATCGTGATTGAAAATTTAATGGGTCACATACAAAATGAGAACTAGAAAAATGAGATATACTAATTCATTAATTGACAAGTGTTGAATAATTAATTAATTGAGTTGCTTGTTAACAGCCGTGCTTGATGGCCAGGGCCAATCTTTATCCTGCTTGTTAATTGACCTGAATTAATTAATTGATGGACCAAATTTAATTAATTGGATTAGTTAAATATTGGATCGGACTAAGTTAAAAAACGGGCCAAGTCCACTTGGAATTATATTAATAGGCTACTAGAGTTTGAAAAAATCAATAGAAAATACAATTCATATTCTTGTTAGCACAAGAAAAGAAAACTGTAGTTCTCTCAATCTAGTTCCTTATGTGGATTTTCATTGGAAAGTGAACAATTGGACAACTATGGGTTGCAAATCATGATTGTTCATGTTCTAAGATCAGTAAAGGAGTTTGCAAAATTTATCAAATGTATTATTCTATCATAGTTTCTATCTAAATACAAAGAAGATTATTGGTGGGAATTGAAATTTTGTTTAAATTTCGTTGTGCATTTTAAGTAAATTTCCAATGCCAATAGCATACTAAGAACAACATGAGATCGTTCTCTCAGGCCAAGAAGCTATCTACCCTGTCTTCTTCTATAGTTTCGAGTAAATTGAATGAAGAGAAAATGAACCAATTTGAAGAATCACTCAGAAAAGTCTTGTATTTTAGTTGTCATCGTCTACAACTTTTGCTCTTTTTATTTTTTGTTTTTTCACATTTTACCAAGACATTTATTGTTTGCGTTGAAACTCCCAAAAAAAATGCGAAATATGGTTACCCATAAGATAATACTTGTTCGGAAATGTACATTCTAGTAGTAGGCATTGTTTGTACTTGA
>NW_019259568.1:56785-60753 GCF_002742605.1 Olea europaea var. sylvestris
GCAGAGGAAACCATGTAAGCAATATTCATCAGCAATCATCCATAAAAATGACGAAAAAATTCTTTATTTTCTAAGCTCATCTGCGACAGTTGTGTCCTGCAATCTTACACACAAATTCTTCTTCGAGCCTCCAAGAATACTGCTCGTCTTCACGGAGTACGTAATCGAAAGTGGAGGAGAAGTCTATGTCGTAGTTCTTCATGAATTCTTGGAAACTGCTACGTTTCGTGTGTGGAAATGGGATGAGAAAAATCAGATCTGGGTTTAAATTGCAGCAACGCCACTAGATGTTAGTTTGCCTGAATTCTACCAAAAATTATAGCTACGCTTAGTACAATTTGGTGACAAATGAATGGATTGAATTTGGTAGCAGGTGATTGTGGAGGTGGAGATGGTGGTAGAGATGGTCCGGTGGATTTTTAGTTTGAGTTGGGGTTGGGAGTGGGTGAGGGTGAGGGGTAAGAGGAGGAAGAAAGGGTGTGTGTGTGTATGTGTTTTTTTTTTTTTCATTTCTTATTTTTTAATCTAACTATTATTTAATGTGATAATGAAAAGTTACTTTTTTGCCACTGTTAAAATATTAAAAATGTGGTCAAACTTAAATTTTTGGTCAATTGACGAAATTATGGATGGAAACGGTTCAAAAGAGCAACGGTTACAACAAATCAAAAGTTTGGGAAAAGTCTATTAGTGTTTCAAATGTTTGGGGTTTCTGCTGCAACTTTTCCTTAATTTAATGATGGATTCATAATTGAGACTTAAAGATTAAGGGAGTTCTCATGTGTTTTTATTTATTTATTTCTCTCTCTCTCTCTCCCTCCCTCCCTCCCTCCCTTATATGGTCCAATACTTTTGTCAAAAAAAATGTCAAATCAAAGTTAATTATGTATTTGATTAATAAAATACTTAAAGATTACAATTATGGAATGAATTTAATTTTTTCAGTAGAATTTTTTAAAAATGCAATGCTATTTTTAATATGTATTATTAGGTTTGAAAAATTTTAATTGTGTAAGTAATTTATTTTATTTTATCAATTCTATATATTAATATTAATCGACTTAATAGTATATGTCATTTCAAGTAAATTATATATATAAATAGTATTATTGTAATTTCTTTTAATTGCATGTAAAAACAAGTAATAATTATATTTAGTGGAAATTAATTGATTTAATTTTTTAAAGCAATAGCAACTATTAATTAGCTTATTTAGAAGAAACAAATTGAATATTAAGGGTATTATTGTTCACCACAAATATAAAAATGTAAAAGTAAAATGTGATATTGAATGTCAATATAAATTAATGGTGATTAAAGAATTGATGGATTATTGTAAAACGACTTTTCATCTAATATTGTCAAGTGTATGCCATTTCATGTTAAGTATATATGTAGGTAGTGTTGTTATAATTTTTAATTTTTTATATAAGTTTATTAATCATATACTGTTAATTAGTAATAGTAGCATTTAGCGAAAATTAATTGACTTAATTTTAAAAAATAAATAATTTTAATTTTAACAATAATTGTATTTAGTTGAATTTTTTTAAGGATATTATTGACCATAAACATAAAAATATAATCGTGCAAATGTTTATAATTTACTTATTTTCGATTTTTTTTTAAATATTCTTACTCGTTGTTAATGGTCATTGCAAAGTATACGTCTTGAAAATTATTTTCTCTTTAATTTTTTTATTTCCTATAGTTTGAACTCAATTTACCATTTTTTTATTTTACTTTTGTAGTGAGAAAAAAATTGTAAGATTCCCCAACTTTAAAATGTATATATTATTTAATAATATACAACATAAAATGAATTATTCTACTTTTACATTATAAGGATTTACAGAAAGTTCTATAAATAGATGAGGTGTAAAGAAGATAGTGAAGAATTTTATTTTATTTTATTTTTTTTAATTTAGTTGGAGAAATTTTGACATAATCATATATCACCACATTATGTATATGTAAACAAATCTGTAAGTGGTGATATACATGCAACATTACCTACATAAAATAGTTCTACTTTTTATTGAATAATCAAATTTCATTGAATAACGCGTCATAAAATAATTTTTCAAAATTTCAAACCAAATGTCTTTTCTAATTTTTTGTTTTTAGAATTAATTTTTAAAATGACAAAGCAAATGTATTTTAAGCAATTTTAAAATGGACCTTCAAAATAGTAAACTAAAAATGAACTCAAAACTCAAACCATAAAAAACATAATTTACTGAAGTATTTTTTGAAGTGGAATTATATTAGTAACCAAATCAATTCAATGACAAAAAATGAAAATTTCATTATTCTAATGACATGTTTTTCTCTAAGGAAGAAAGATCTTCAAAACTTAATAAAAGTTGACTACAATGCATTAGTTAATCAACTACTTTCAAAAAAAATTCTCCTCTTTAGTATTTTATGGGAAAAACAAAAAAAAATTTAAATAAATTGAAAATTTTACATATTTCTAACTAATTTCTAAGGGAGACATGTTGATGAATGTTACAAATATATTAAGGCAAATAACTCCTAATTATTAGTCTTTGAAATTGGCAAAACCTCTCTATTTTTACATGATTGTTTATCTTTTACAATTTCAAATGGAATTTTGATTCTTAACTATTCTATTATAATTATAAAATATTATGAATAAACGAGCTTCGATTTTTAAATGATTAAAATTTAATTCGATTAATATAACTATTAACTACTAACTATTATGGTACATTCATAATTAAGGGCATCATTGTCAAAAGGGGGAAAAAAGGAAAAAAAAATTACAAGGGTAACAATAGTATTCTAAAATTTCTCCCCAATCCTTAACTTTATAGATTATATGGATTGAATTTATTATTTTCAATAGAATTTTTTAGGAATGCAATATTGTTTTAGTTATGTAATATTAGGTTTGAAAATTTTGACTAAGTGATTTTTTTAAAAATAAATTCTATATATAAATATCAATCGACTTAATAAAATATGCCAATTCAAGTTTTAAACTAGCAACATACTTAGGGCTCGTTTGACATAACTTTTATTATCGCTCTTTGTAGAAGAGCTTTTGTAAGAAGTTACCTTAATTTTGTTTAAAAACTAATATTTAAAAGTACTTCCAATTTTTTAAGTGCTTTTAGAAGAAGTCACATTGAACCAGTTTCATTTAAAAGCTCTTCCAACTATCAAAAGCACTTTAACAAGCGTAGTTAAATGGGTTTAAAAGCAACTTTTGGGTCTCAAAAGCTCCTTTCAGCTTTTTAAAAGTCATACCAAATGGGCATTCAGCTAATTTACCCAAAAAAAATAAAGTGATACACAAACAACCATTCCCAATTAAAATTCTCCCATGTTGTGTTAAAAATTCAAATAATAATTGAATAGTAGGTTATAAAACTTTTTAAATTCTAATAATTATTGAAGGATAAATTGGGAATTTTACAAAATTAATGAGGGTATTATTGTCATTCAAAAGTTTCTCTTCAATCCCCACTTTTTAAATATTGTTAATTGATTGATGATAAGGATTCTGTGGGCAAAATAAATGGAATTGGTCTCAATTCCCTACATATTTATGCCCCCACAACAAGTTTGGCAAAGAATTATTAGAAAAGTCCAAAAAAGTCATTGCAACATCACACTAGAAAACTCAAACCACTAGACACGAAGCCTCTGGTTTTATGTTCACTTGCTGTGGTACAGTTATATGTATGCTTCTCCCCCCACAAAGTGAATTAACAAAATAGAAAGACTTCTCAAGTCTCTTTTACAACTCAAAATCTTATATTCAACTAGCAAATTCTTGAACATAATGAATTCAACAAGCAGAGCATGGATTGCGGCAGCCAGTGTGGGAGCTGTGGAGGCATTGAAACAAAAAAAAAAAAAAAATCCATTTTCTTAATGAATCCAAAAGAAAAAAACCTATTTTGGATCACTCAAAATTGATACATTATTTATCCAGA
>NW_019259569.1:0-1059 GCF_002742605.1 Olea europaea var. sylvestris
AAAAAAGAAAAAAGAAAAGGGAGAGTAAGAAAAGAAAAAAGAACAAGAAATTTCTTAACATTATTTGCAGGTGATATTTTATTCATGTTGATTGAGTTATCGCCATGCCATTGTAGTCTTGCCAATTTGAAAAACGTGATTGGGACATTGTTTGACTCCTTCGAGTCTTGAGAGGTACAATTTTTAATCGAAGGGAAAAGTGATGTAGGAATATATTGATGGAGGTCTTCCACCTCCTGATCAAGAGAAGAACAAGGAGAAGTACCTTGCTTAGAGAACCAAATCTTCTCGAATTATGGCTTGGATCATCGGATTTCTTGATGTTTAGATTGTTCTTAATCTCAGGCCTTAAAAGTTTGCTCGTGCTATGTAGAAATTTTTAAAGAAATTCTACACTCAAAACAACAATACTCGACAACTTTAGTTAGAATTTAAATTGGCAATTTTTTTTCTCAAAACTCACTCTCCAATGAAAAGTTTTTATTCTCATTTTTCTAACCTTTGGACACACAAAAATTATTCATGCATCAGTTTTACGTGGGGGTTTAGAGGTTGTACAAGGTAATGCATAAAGTCACCAAGATGGATCAATTTCTCATGAAATTGCGTCCTAGATTTGAATCTATTCGATCCAGTCTTATGACTTGTGAATCTACTCCAACGTTGGATGGTTGTTTGGGTGAGCTATTAAAAAAAGAGTAACGACTTATCACTCATACTTCTTTGGAGCAACAACATAATCAAATAGCACCAATTCCTGTTGCATATGCTACTCCAGGGAAACTCAGATATTGAGATATGTCTAGTGTGCAATGTTACAGTTGTAAAGGGTTTGGTCACATGTCTCTGTGTCCGAAAAAGGTATGCAATTATTGAAAGAAGTCTGGACATGCAATTAAGAAGTGTCCTATTCATCCTCCATGTAAGATTGGACCAAGTTATGTTGTGCTACAACTCTAGCCTCTAATTCTGCAATGCCAGTTCCCTCTATTCCAGCTCCAACCTCTCTGAATCCTTCCTCAAACTCCAACACTCCATATATAATCCAACAAATGGTTA
>NW_019259570.1:0-1059 GCF_002742605.1 Olea europaea var. sylvestris
CCGCACCAGGGACAATTTTGTCATTTGGTCGGAATGGGCCAAAATTTAACTAGTTGATTGAAAACGGCTTGAGAAATTGGACTTAGGACGGGATCATGAGATTTTAGCCAATTCCTTCGTTTGGGCCTTCGAATAATTATTTTCTTTATTAATTATGTCAGGTTGAAGAAGAGCTAGACAGAAAATTAACAAAGTAAAACTACACCAGGGGTAATTTTATCATTTTTTGCGACGGTGTCGGAATGGGACGAAATTTGGCAGGTTGATTCGAAACGGCCCGTGAAATTGGACTCAAAGCACAGACTCGGGATCATGGAATTTTAGCAAAACTCCTTCGTTCGGCCCTCCGAATAAGTAATCTCCGTATTAATTATGTCAGGTTGAAGAAGTGTTGTACAGAAAATTAACAAAGAAAATCGCACCAAGGGCAATTTTGTCATTTGTCGTGATGGTGTCGAAATCGACCGACATTTGGCAGGTTGATTGGAAACAGCCCGCGAAATTGGACTCGGGGCACAGACCCGGGATCACGGGATTTTAGCCAAATTCCTTCGCTTGGGCCTCCGAATAATTAATTTCATTATTAATTATGTTAGGTTGAAGAAGCGCTGGATAGAAAATTAACAAAGCAAAACCGCACTTGGTGCAATTTTGTCTTTTGTCATTTGTCATGACGGTATCGGAATGGGCCGAAATTTGGCGGGTTGATTGGAAACGGCCCGCGAAATTGGACTCGGGGCACATACCCGGGATCACGAGATTTTTTCCAAACTCCTTCGTTTGGGCCTTCGAATAATTAATTTTTGTATTAATTATGTCAGGTCAAAGAAGTGCTGGATAGAAAATTTACAAATAAAAACCGCACCAGGTGCAATTTTGTCATTTGGTGCAACGGTATCGGAATGAGCCGAAATTTGGCAGGTTGATTGGAAATGGCCTGTGAAATTGGACTCAAAACACAGACCCGGGATCGTGGGATTTTAGCCAAGTTCCTTCGTTTGGGCCTCCGAATAATTAATTTCCTTATTAATTATGTTAGGTTGAAGAAGTGTTGGACAG
>NW_019259571.1:0-1059 GCF_002742605.1 Olea europaea var. sylvestris
GCAATTTTGTCATTTTTCACGACGGTGTCAGTATGGCCCGAAAATTTGCAGGTTGATTGGAAACTGCCCGAGAAATTGGACTCGGCACAGACCCAGGATCATGGGATTTTGGCCAAATTCCTCCGTTTGGGCCTCCGAATATTTAATTTCCGTATTAATTATGTCAGATTGAAGAAGTGGTGGACAGAAAATTAACAAAGAAAAACCACACTAGAGGGCAATTTTATCATTTTTCGCGATGGTGTCGCTATGGGCAGAAAAATGGCAGTATTATTGAAAAAGGCACACGAAATTGGACTCGGGGCATGGACCCGGGATCACGAGATCTTAGCCAAATTCCTTCGTTTGGGCCTCAGAATAATTAATTTTCGTATTAATTATGTGAGGTTGAAGAAGTGCTAGACAGAAAATTAACAAAGCAAAACTGCACCATGGGAAATTTTGTCATTTGTCGCGAAGGTGTCAGAATGGGCCGAAATTTGGCTGGTTGATTGGAAACGGCCCACGAAATTGGACTCGGGGCACAGACCCAGAATCACGGGATTTTAGCCAAATTCCTTCGTTTGGGACTCAGAATCATTAATTTCCGAATCAATTATGTCAGGTTGAAATAGTGCTGGACAGAAAATTAACAAAGCAAGATCGCACCAGGGGCAATTTTGTCATTTATCCCGACGGTGTCGGAATGGGCCGAAATTTGGCAGGTTGATTGGAAACGGCTCGCGAAATTGGACACTGGGCACGGACCCGGGATCACAGGATTTTAGCCAAATTTCTTCTTTCGGGCCTCCGAAAAATTAATTTTCGTATTAATTATGTCAGGTAGAAGAAGTGCTGGACAGAAAATTAACAATGAAAAATCGCACCAGGGGCAATTTTGTCATTTTTAGCGACGGTGTCGGTAAGGGCAGAAATTTAGCAGGTTGATTGGAAACGGCCCGAGAAATTGGACTCGGGGCACAGACCCGAGATCGCGGCATTTTAGCCAAATTCCTTCGTTTAGGCCTCAAAATAATTAATTTCTGTATTAATTATGTCAGGTTGAAGAAGTGCCGGACT
>NW_019259572.1:0-1059 GCF_002742605.1 Olea europaea var. sylvestris
AAAAAAAAAAGGACTTTAGCTTATTTAATTAAAGTCAAATATTAATTTAACTAGTATCTATTTATCTATTAAACACTTCGAAGAATTCAATATTATCTATTTGTCTCTAAAGCTTATTTTTAAGTATTGACTCTTAAAAAAAGTGAACATCACTTGTATCTTATATTTAGTGAGTTTCTTAATAGTTTTTGTTAAGGTTATTGATTGAATGGTCATATTAAAATCACAGCACAAAGTTGTGATTAAATTAAATTAAATTAAAATTGGGTGACCAATATGAAATAAACTCGTAAATAGACGGGCGTCCAATGAAATTTTCTCAAAAATAAAAACAATCGGATAAGTTGAAAGAACACTACTCACGCCGAGAGAGAAGAGAGAATAGTAGAATGGAGAAGTACTTTGGGAACGCTTATCGTGGCGACCCGGGGGTTCCACATTCCGACCCGGACCGCTTCGTCAACATATGGATCGGGTCTGCCGCTTTCTCCGCCCTCACCTGGATTAACCCTTACATGTGGCAACTTTCCAACCAATTCAAGTAACTTTCACTCGCTTTTATCGTCGCATACACTGTTTATTTGTTTCCATCCATTTATATATTTATGTTATGGTGTAATTTAATTTTTAGGGTCTTCGTTAATTTTTTGATTTATTTTTACTCATGTTAATTTTTTAGTTAGGGTTTGGGATATGCTCTTGGAAAAAGAATTGTTTTTTATGCAGGTGTTTGAGCCACTTGAATGTAAATTTGAAAACACCGATTCTGTGAATATACATAAGCATGTACGGACACTGCCCATGTTTATTTTACACTAATAATTTTGAGAAAAAAGATATTTGTTCAATACTGATTATTATTATTATTTTTTTTTGGGAGTTATTAAGCTACAAAATTTTTAGGTAAACTTTCTCTATTCCTGACAAAGATATTCCTGTTTCTTTTTTCTGTCTTAATAATAATATTTGTTAACATTGAGATTGAGAGAATGTTTTGTTGACATCAAAAAATGTACTCTCTAAGGTGGCCAACAGATCCAAAGACCTTTAATGTCCATG
>NW_019259573.1:0-1059 GCF_002742605.1 Olea europaea var. sylvestris
CTCGCCGGGGGCAATTTCGTCGTTTTTCTTGACTGTGTCGGAATTGGCTGAAATTTGGAAGTTTGATCTGAAATAAAAATCGCGACGGAGGCAATTTCGACATTTTTCTCGATTGTGTCGAAATTGGATGAAATTTGGCTGTTTGATCTGAAATAAAAATCGCGCCGGGGGCAATTTCGTCATTTTTCTCGACTGTGTCGGAATGGGCTCAAATTTGACCGAACGATCGGAATAAAGATCGCGCCGGGTGCAATTTCTTCATTTTTCGCAACTGCGTCGAAATTGGCTAAAATTTGATTGGTTGATCGGAATCAAAAATCGCGTCGAGGGCAATTTCGTCATTTTTCGCGACTGTGTCGGAATTGACTAAAATCTGACTGGTTGATCGGAAACAAAAATCACGCCGGGGGCAATTTCGTCATTTTTCGCGACAGGGTCGGAATTGGCTGTAATTTGACTGGTTTATCGGGGACAAAAATCGCGCCGGGTGTAATTTCGTCATTTTTCGCGACTATGTCGGAATTGACTAAAATTTGACTTGTTGATCGGAAACAAAAATCGCGCCGGGGGCAATTTCGTCATTTTTCTCGACTGTGTCGGAATGGGCTCAAATTTGACCAAACGATCGGAAACAAAGATCGCGCCGGGTGCAATTTCGTCATTTTTCGCGACTGCGTCGGAATTGGCTAAAATTTGATTGGTTGATCGGAAACAAAAATCGCGCCCTGGGCAATTTCGTCATTTTTCTTGACCGTGTCGGAATGGGCTCAAATTTGACAGGTTGATCGGGAACAAAAATAGCGCCGGGTGTAATTTCGTCATTTTCCGCGACTGTGTCGGAATTGGCTGAAATTTGACTTGTTGATCGAAAAAAAAACCGCGCCGGGGGCAATTTCGTCATTTTTCTCGACTGTGTCGGATTTGGCTCAAATTTTACCGGTTTATTGGGAACAAAAATAGTTCCGGGTATAATTTGGTCATTTTCCGCGACTGTGTCGGAATTGGCTAAAATTCGACAGTTTGATCGGAAACAAAAACCTCGCCGGGGGCAATTTCGTC
>NW_019259574.1:0-1059 GCF_002742605.1 Olea europaea var. sylvestris
TTTCGAATGGAAAATGATTTTTCATTCACGTGAAGCAACGACCACTATTTTGAAAGTCCTTAGACTTTCATCAAGCATTCATTTCGGGTATTATCTAAGTGATAAATGGATTGAACTATGAAAGAGTTGATAAACTCTAAGTTCAAGAATAATTCAAAAATATGGGGGTTATCATAAATGCTCGAGAACTTTTGTGAAAAGTTCAAGTCGTGTGGGTACAACGCTACTACTTGAATATATAACCCTAATTTAGGAATTGTGGGGATAACTTAGTTTAAATTTACACTTTCTTGTACTTCTCAAGAAAATGGAAGAGACGCCATATAAGTTATGGAAATGTCATTCTCCTTCCTACTAACACTTAAAAGTGTGGAGGTGTTTGGCAGAGGTTGAGATTCGTAAGCCTAAACAAATAAAGATTGGTTTCAAAACGACTGATTGCATATTTATTGGATATGCCAATAATAGTATTGCATATCGTTTTCTCGTACACAAATCAGATGTACACGAGGGTACCATAATTGAGTCGAGGAATGTGATATTCTTTGAGAATGTGTTTCCTTACAAAGATAAGGAAAATGTAAGTTGAATAACAGAACACATGAAACTACAAAAGAGTCTTCAAATGAGGAGGAACCAAGGCGTAGTAAGAGGGCTAGAACGTCCACTTCGTTTGGCCCGAATTTTCTAACGTATATGGCAGAAAATGATCCAAAGATTTCTGAAAAATCAATGTCTATTCTGGAAGCACCGCATTGGAAGGAAGCTATCAATACTGAGATAGACTCCATAATGTAAATTCATTCGTACATGAAAATAAGCCTTAGGGGTGTAAACAGATTAAACCTGATGGATCCATTGACAAATATAATGCTAGATTGGTTGCCAAGTGATATAAGCAAAAAGAAGGATTTGACTTCTTTACCTACTCACCCATGACTAGAACCACTTCGATAAGATTACTAATTACAATTGTGGCAATACATAACCTTGAAATTCACCAAATGGATGTTAAACCGGGATTCCTAAATGGTGAGTTAGAAGAAGAGATATACGTGG
>NW_019259575.1:0-1059 GCF_002742605.1 Olea europaea var. sylvestris
AACTTGACAGTACCTCCATACCATCCAATATTTATGAAGCTCTTAAACATCCAAGATGGAAAGCAGCTGTACAGGAAGAAATAAAGGCTCTAAAAAGGAATGACGTGGAGCTTGATTGATCTACCTCCTGGAAAATCCACAGTAGGATGCAAATGGATATTTAATGTGAAGTACTCAGCAGATGGCAAGGTTGATAGGTTTAAAGCTCGATTAGTTGCTAAGGGCTTTACTCAAACCTATGGAGTGGATTACCAAGAAATATTTGCCCCAGTAGCAAAGCTCAACACAGTTAGAGTCCTTATTTTTCTTACTGTGAACAATAAGTGGCCTCTCCATCAACTCGATGTGAAGAACGCATTCTTGAATGTGGATCTCACTGATGAAGTATACATGAAAATTCCTCCAGGTTTTGAAAATCACAATAACAGAAATAAAGTGTGCAGGCTCCAAAAGTCACTCTACGGATTGAAACAATTACCACGTGCCTGGTTTGAAAGGTTTATATATGCTGTTAAGAGGGTTGGGTATACTCAAGTGTAGTCCGATCACACTTTATTCTTCAAGTTCTCACATGACGGTAAACTCTCAATCTTAATAGTGTATGTTGATGACATAGTTCTTACAGGAAATAATCTGGTGGAGATAGAAAATTTGAAGACCTTTCTATCAAATGAATTCGAGATTAAGGACTTGGGGAATCTCAAATATTTCTTGGGAATGGAGATAGCAAGAACCAAAGATAGAGTTTCAATGTCACAATGAAAGTATATGTTAGATCTTCTTCAAGAAACGAGAATGCTTGGCTGTAAGCCAACTGCTACTCCAATGGAACCAAATGTGAAACTTGGTAATTCAAAAGATAGTCCACCAGTTGATAAGGGACAGTACCAAAGGTTAGTACGTAAGCTTATCTACCTTTCTCATACTCGGCCTGATATCTCCTTTTCAGTAAGTGTTGTCAACCAATTTATGCATAACCCTACGGAGGAATATCTTGAAGCAATTTATCGAATATTGAGATATGTAAAAATGGCCTCTAGAAAAGGTTTATTCTTTGGA
>NW_019259576.1:0-1059 GCF_002742605.1 Olea europaea var. sylvestris
CTTGCGAAAAATGACGAAATTACCCCCGACGCGATTTTAGTTTCCGATCAATCAGTCAAATTTTGGCCGAATCCGACACCGTCGCGAAAATGACGAAATTGCCCCCAGCGCGATTTTTGTTTCCTATCAATCCGTCAAATTTTAGCCGATTTCGACACCGTCGCAAAAAATGACGAAATTGCCCCCGGCGCGATTTTTGTTTCCGATCAATCGGTCAAATTTTGGCCGATTCCAACACCGTCGCAAAAAATGACGAAATTGCCCCCAGCGCGATTTTTGTTTCCTATCAATCCGTCAAATTTTAGCCGATTTCGACACCGTCGCAAAAAATGACGAAATTGCCCCCGGCGCGATTTTTGTTTCCGATCAATCGGCCAAATTTTGGCCGACTCCTACACCGTCGCGAAAAATGACGAAATTGTCCTCGGCACGATTTTTTTTCCGATGAATCTGTCAAATTTTAGACGATTCCGACACCGTCGAAAAAAATGACGAAATTGCCCCCGGTGCGATTTTAGTTTTCGATCTATTAGTCGAATTTTGGCCGATTTCGACACCGTCGCGAAAACTGAGAAATTGCCCCCGGCGCGATTTTTGTTTCCGACGAATCTGTCAAATTTTAACCGATTCCGACACCTTCGCGAAAAATGACGAAATTGCCCTCGGCCCGATTTTTGTTTCCGATCAATCGGTCAAATTTTGTCCGATTTTGACACCGTCGCGAAAAATGACGAAATTGCCTCGGCGGGATTTTTGTTTCCGATCGATTAATCAAATTTTGGCAGGTTCTGACACCGTCGCAAAAAATGACGAAATTGCCCCCGGCGAGATTTTTGTTTCTGATCAATCCGTCAAATTTTAGCCGATTCCGACACCGTCGCAAAAAATGACGAAATTGCCCCCGGCGCGATTTTTGTTTCCGATCAATCTATCAAATTTTTGCCCATTCCGACGCCGTGGCGAAAAATGATGAAACTGCCCCCGGCGCGATTTTTGTTTCCGACGAATCTGTCAAATTTTAGCCGATTCCTACACCGTCGCGAAAAATGACGAAATTGC
>NW_019259577.1:0-1059 GCF_002742605.1 Olea europaea var. sylvestris
CAAGTGTCAAACAACGTGTCAAAAATCATTGTACAAATAGCTAAGTTCAATCGGTAAGAAACTTGCAACATGTACACTATGGTTTACACTTTAGCTTACACTTTGCAACGTGACGTTACCCAGTTGGACAATTTAAATTTCAAATAGTTTTCCCATCCAATTGACACTTGACAATAATGTAAGTGTCAAATGACGTGTCAAAAATGAGTGTACAAACAGCAAAGTTCAATCGAAAAGAACCTTGCCATATGTACACTATGGTATACACTTTAGTTTACACTTTGCCACGTGTCATTACCATGTTGGACAGTTTAAATTTGAAAAAGTTTTCCCATCCAATTGACACTAGGCAACAATGTAAGTGTCAAACAACATGTCCAAAATTAGTGTACAAATAGAGAAGTTCAATCGGTAAGAGCATTGCTACATGTACACTATGGTGTACACTTTAGTTTACACTTTACCCCGTGACATTACTCTATTGGAAAGTTTAAATTTCAAATAGTTTTTCCATCCAATTGGAACTTGACAATAATGCAAGTGTCAAACAACTTGTTGAAAATCAATGTACAATTAGCAAAGTTCAATTGGTAATGACGTTGCCACATGTACAATATGGTGGACACTTTAGTTTACACCTTGGCACATGACATTACCCTATTGGACAGCTTAAATTTTAAATAGTTTTCTCATCCAATTGACACCTGACAACAATGCAAGTGCCAAACAATGTGTCAAAAATCAGTGTACAAATAGCAAAGTTCAATCGGTTAGAACCTTGTCACTTGTACACTGTGGTGTACACTTTAGTTTACACTTTGCCACATGACATTACCCTGTTGAACAGTTTAAATTTCAAACTATTTTCCCATCCAATTGATACATGACAACAATGCAAATGTCCAACAAAGTGTTAAAAATCAATGTACAAATAGCAAAGTTCAATCGGAAAGAACCTTGCTACATGTGCACTATGGTGTACACTTTAGTTTACAATTTGCCCTGTGACATTACTCTATAGGACAATTTAAATTTCAGATAGATTTTCCATCCAATTGA
>NW_019259578.1:0-1059 GCF_002742605.1 Olea europaea var. sylvestris
CGATCACACACATACGTGGCATAGTAGGCTTGCACACGTAGGCATTAAGGGACTTAAGCTACTTAATAAAAAAGGTGCATTTGATAATGACTGTGTCTGACCTATCGTTCTGTGACCACTGTGTGCTCGGAAAGCACCATAGAGTGTCGTTCTCCACTAGTACGTATAAGGCTAAAAGCATGCTTGAATATGTGTATTCTGATCTGTGGGGTCCTGCTAGTAATTCCATGTCGGGTGGGAATAGGTATTTCCTATCTATCATAGATGACTACACCAGGAAAGTGTGGGTCAATCTATTGAAAGACAAAACTGAAACCTTCCATAACTTTAACAACTGGAAGAAACAAATGGAAAACCAAACTAGCAAGAGGATCAAATTTTTAAGGACAGATAACAGCCTAGAATTCTGTAATGCTGAATTCGATAGGATGTGTAAAGAAAGTGGAATAACAAGACACAAAATGGTTCCTTATACTCCCCAGCAAAATGGGGTAGCAGAAAGAATGAATAGAACCATACTAGATAAAGTGCGCTGCATGATGTTAAGTTCTGGGGTTCCTAAGTCATTTTGGGGTGAAGCCGTTGTAATTGCCTGTTATCTGATAAATTTGATTCCATCGACTGCATTAAATGGTGATACTCCACATGAGAAATGGTTTGGAAAATTGGGTGACTACTCAATGCTTAAAGCGTTTGGCTGTGCTACCTTCTCTCATCAAAGTGAGGGAAAATTAAAACCTAGAGCCAGGAAGTGTGTCTTTCTAGGATATCCCGAAGGGGTTAAGGGCTATAGGTTATGGGATAGAAGCCAAAAAGGAGTTAAGATCATCGTGAGTAGGGATGTCACATTTAACGAGAGTGAGATGCCTTGTCTAAGGAACGAAACCGAACCTGTAAGTGAAACTGAATCAGGTGAAAAAAGAAATCAGTTTAAGGTGGAGTTAGGAAAATTTAACACATCAATATCTAGTACTTTGAGTGAGGTGGAGATTCAGGTCCAAGAACCTGAAGAGGAAAATGAAGTAGTGATAGAAGAGCATTATGAGGAAGAAAATCCAT
>NW_019259579.1:0-2184 GCF_002742605.1 Olea europaea var. sylvestris
TCAACCTGCCAAATTTAAGCCCATTCCGACACAGTCGCGAAAAATGACGAAATTGCCCACGGCGCGATTTTCTTTTCCGATCGACCAGTGAAATTTTAGCCCATTTCGACACAGTGGCGAAAAATAACGAAATTGGCCCCGACGCGATTTTTATTTCCGATCAACCTGCCAAATTCATGCCCATTCCGACACACTTGCGAAAAATGACGAAATTGCCCAGGTGCGATTTCTGTTTCCGATCTACCAGTCAAATTTCAGCCCATTCCGACACAGTCGCAAAAAATGACGAAATTGCCCACGGCGCGATTTTTGTTTCCGATATACCTGTCAAATTTTAGCCCACTCCGACACAGTCGCGATAAATTACGAAATTTCCCCCGGCGCGATTTTTATTTACGATCTACCAGCCAAATTTTAGCCCATTCCGACACAGTTGCGAAAAATGAAGAAATTGCCCCGGCGCGATTTTTGTTTCCGATCTACCAGTCAAATTTTTGCCCCCTCCGACACAGTCGCGAAAAATTACGAAATTTCCCCCGGCGCGATTTTTATTTACGATCTACCAGCCAAATTTTAGCCCATTCCGACACAGTTGCGAAAAATGAAGAAATTGCCCCGGCGCGATTTTTGTTTCCGATCTACCAGTCAAATTTTAGCCCACTCCGACACAGTGGCGAAAAATTACGAAATCCCCCGGACGCGATTTTTATTTCCGATCAACCTGCCAAATTTAAGCCCATTTCGACACAGTCGCGAAAAATGACGAAATTGCCCCGGCGCGATTTTTGTTTCCGATCTACCAGTAAAATTTTGGCCCATTCCGACACTGCCGCGTAAAATGATGAAATTGCCCCCGGCGCGATTTTTATTTCCGATCAACCTGCCAAAATTAAGCCCAGTCCGACACAGTCGCGACGAAATTGCCCCGGCGCGATTTTGTTTCTAATCTACCAGTCTAGTTTTAGCCGATTCCGACACAGTCGCGAAAAATGACGAAATTGCCCCCGGCGGGATTTTTTTTTCCGATCATCTTGCCAAATTTAAGCCCATTTCGACACAGTCGCGAAAAATGACGTAATTGCCCCCGGCACGATTTTTATTTACGATCAACTTGCAAAATTTAAGCCCATTCCAACACAGTCGCGTAAAATGACGAAAATGCCCCCGGCGCGATTTTTGTTTCCGATCAATCAGTCAAATTTTAGCCCATTTCGACACGGTCGTGAAAAATGACGAAATTGCCCCTGGCGCGATTTTTATTTCGATCAACCTACCAAATCTAAGCCCATTTCGACACAGTCGCGAAAAATGACGAAATTGCCCCGGCGCGATTTTTGTTTCCGATCTACCTGTCAAATTTTAGCCCATTTCGACACAGCCGCGTAAAATGACGAAATTGCCCATGGCACGATTTTTATTTCCGATCAACCTGCCAAATTTAAGCCAAGTCCGACACAGTCGCGAAAAATGACGAAACTGCCCCGGTGCGATTTTTGTTTCCGATCTACCATTCTAATTTTAGCCCATTCCGACACAGTCGCGAAAAATGACGAACTTGCCCCGGCGCGATTTTTATTTCCGTTCAACCTGCCAAATTTTAGCCCATTTCGACACAGTAACGAAAATGTCGAAATTGCCCCCGGCGCGATTTTTATTTAGGATCAACTTGCAAAATTTGAGCCCATTCCGACACAGTCGCGAAAAATGACGAAATTGCCCCCGGCCCGATTTTTATTTCCGATCAACTTGCAAAATTTAAGCCCATTCTGACACGGTCGCTTAAAATGACGAAATTGCCCACGGCGCGATTTTTGTTTTCGATCAACCAGTCAAATTTTAGCCCATTTTGACACAGTCGCGAAAAATGACGAAATTGCCCCAGGCGCGAATTTTATTTACGATCAACCTGCCAAATTTTATCCCATTTCGACACAGCCGCGTAAAATGACGAAATTGCCCCCGGCGCGATTTTTATTTCCGATCAACATGCCAAATTTACGCCCATTCCGATACAGTCGAGTAAAATGACTAAATTGCCCCCGTCGCGATTTTTATTTCCAATCAACCAGTCAAATTTTAGCCCGTTACGACACAGTCGCGAAAAATGACGAAATTGCCACTGGCGCAATTTTTGTTTCCGATCAACCAGTCAAATTTTAGCCCATTTCGACACAGTCGCGAAAA